>NC_056442.1:10277588-10350088 GCF_018296145.1 Oncorhynchus tshawytscha
CTCTCTCCCTCTCTCTCTCTCTATCACTGTCTCTCTGTCTGTCTCAGTGTCTCTCTCTCTTCCCTCCCTTCTCTCTCTCTCTCTCACAGTGTCTCTCTATCACTGTTTCTCTAGATCAGTGTTTCTCCATCTGTCTGTCTGTCTGTCTGTCTGTCTGTCTGTCTGTCTGTCTGTCTGTCTGTCTGTCTGTCTGTCTGTCTGTCTCTCTAGATCAGTGTTTCTCTCTCAGTGTCTCTCTCTATCTATCTGTCTCTCTCAGTGTTTCCCTAGATCTGTTTCTCTATCAGTGTCTCTCTCTCTCTCAGTGTTTCTCTCAGTGTTTCTCTCTCTATCACTGTCTCTCTCCATCTGTCTGTCTCTCTCAGTCTCTCTCTCTCCCTTCCAGGCCGTGTGCGTACCAGGAAATCAGTGTTCGGGAGCGGTTTCGTGGGTGTTTCTCTAGATCAGTGTTTCTCGAGTCCCTCTGTCACAGACAGTGGGGAGAAGTCGAGCCAAAATGGTGTCAGTGTCTCAGACAGTGTTTCTCTAGTGAGTGTCTTCTCCAGTATATGGGCAGACACGCCGTAAAGTAAAAGATCAGTGTTTCTCTAGATCAGTGTTTCTCTAGATCAGTGTTTCTCTAGATCAGTGTTTCTCAGTGTTTCTCTAGATCAGTGTTTCTCTAGATCAGTGTTTCTCTAGATCAGTGTTTCTCAGTGTTTCTCTAGATCAGTGTTTCTCTAGATCAGTGTTTCCCTAGATCAGTGTTTCTCTAGATCAGTGTTTCTCTAGATCAGTGTTTCTCTAGATCAGTGTTTCCCTAGATCAGTGTTTCTCTAGATCAGTGTTTCTCTAGATCAGTGTTTCTCTAGATCAGTGTTTCCCTAGATCAGTGTTTCTCTAGATCAGTGTTTCTCTAGATCAGTGTTTCTCTAGATCAGTGTTTCTCTAGATCAGTGTTTCTCTAGATCAGTGTTTCTCTAGATCAGTGTTTCTCTTTCTCTAGATCAGTGTTTCTCTTCAGTGTTTCCTCTCTAGATCAGTGTTTCTCTAGATCAGTGTTTCTCTAGAAGATCAGTGTTTCTCTAGATCAGTGTTTCTCTAGATCAGTGTTTCTCTAGATCAGTGTTTCTCTAGATCAGTGTTTCTCTAGATCAGTGTTTCTCTAGATCAGTGTTTCTCTAGATCAGTGTTTCTCTAGATCAGTGTTTCCCTAGATCAGTGTTTCTCTAGATCAGTGTTTCTCTAGATCAGTGTTCCCTAGATCAGTGTTTCTCTAGATCAGTGTTTCTCTAGATCAGTGTTTCCCTAGATCAGTGTTTCTCTAGATCAGTGTTTCTCTAGATCAGTGTTTCTTGATTCTGGTCCTGGGGACCCAAAAGGGTGCACATATTTGTTTTTTGCCCTGCACTACACACCTGATTCCACTAATCAAGTCATCAAACTTTTAATCAGGTGTGTAGTGCAGGGCAAAAACAAATATGTGCACCCTTTTGGGTCCCCAGAATCAACAATCACTGATCGAGAGCAATTGTTTGACATTTTTTACCACCTTTTCCACATTTGTGTGGGTATGTATTTCTCTCCCTTTATAAATACACCATACTATCTCGTGCTGCAGCTGGCAGTCGGTCTGGCTCCCCTGGTCGTCTCCTGAGCCACACATACGGCAGGATCCCCAGGGCAACTGGAGCGACAACGCCATCAGACAGGAGGCCTAAAGTCCCCCGTAGCCATGGCTGCAGCCGAGACACCAGTCCAGACAGATCAGGCCTGGGTAAGGACCAGGAAGGACAACACACAGATACACTGAAGACAGAAAACAGCCCCTCTACAGCTGTACTCCTCCTCTCCAACCTCTCTGCTCTCTGAACCGCCTCATTTCCTGTCTGTCACTGAATGCAACCTCCTCTCCTCTGTCCTGACTAATTCCACTCCTCCTCTACTCCGCTGGGCTCTCTCTCTCTCTCTCTCTCTCTCTCTCTCTCTCTGAATGTATTGGGCTGTCTGTCTGGCTGTGCGTTATAAAGCTCTTTCGTCTTCCTCCTGCTGCTCTCTCTCTCTCTGTGTCCCCCCTCCCCCCAAACCACCACCACTATGCTAGCGAGGAGTCGTATCCCCCGGCCCAGCATGAGTCAGGGCTGCAGCAGGGACACCTCTAGGGAGAGCAGCCGGGACACCAGCCCCGCTCGGGGATTCTCTCCTCTGGGTGAGTACGGTATAGTAACATGCCCAGCCCAGAGACCATAGCCACCATGCCCTTCAATGGCTGGTTGTCCGGGGGCCTGAACCCTGACTAGCCCCTATCTAGAGTAGAACACAAAGGCCATCATCAGACCACAAGGAAACCAACCTCTCCTGCTTCCGTCTTCTGCATGCCTTCTACTTGTGTCTTTCAAATGTTTCCTTTTCACCCCCGAGTGACAACCACATTTTCCTCAGCAACCATTTTTTACTAATCATGCCAGAGTCATTGATGACATGGCACGGGATGAGTTGATGCTTAACTTGTGTCCGCGGTCAGCTTATGGACCTGCCATCAGAGCCTTTGTGTCCAACCCCGGGACGCCTCTCAACCTTTTTCCCCGCAAATGTTTGCATGAAGCCAGTTAGCGTTGCCACATGGTAGAATTCGTCCTGCTCGGGTTGACAAGTCGTGTACTGTATGAGTTGAAGAAGATGCTCTTTTTAAAGCCGTGTCTAACTTCACGTGTGTGATATCCTCTCCCGGTTTTCCATCTGTAGCTCGACAGATGGTCAAACTATCTGTTGATAAGCCACTGGTTTCTAAGGTTACGGTTAGTTTTAGAATAAGCGTTAGGCTAAGGGTGACGTTTAGGGTTAGGATAAGTGTAAGGTTAGGATAAGTGTAAGGTTAGGATAAGGGTTAGTCGATGGGACTATCCAAGTAAAGTGTCACCCCACTCCCACTGTTCCTCCTCTAGCGTCCAGACGTGTCTCCCGCTCCACCAGTGCTCTCCACTCGGCTGAGTCTGTGGGCCACTCAGGTGACCTGTCCTGCATGTCTCTATTAGACCAGACAGATGGCATGTCAGTGTTCCATCGTGCAGTTCACCTCAATCACCCACAGAGGGCGATGGAGAGCTGAGCATCCTCTTTATTTCAGTTTGGATGCGTCTTATTTTTCAAGTCAATCTGTGTTATTTTGTGTCATTCTGTTTTGTTAGTACACTTTTTTTATTGGCCCTTATACTGTGCTGTAAAATAAAACTTCAGTTCATCATATTATTATTTAGTGTTTTCTTCTCTTGAGTTTCTCATGACCTGCTGATGAAATTTGCTTCATTTGTTTTTCCCCCCGTTACTTTTACACCCCATTCAATTGGTCGACTGCTTTTCCTTCGTAATAATACTGTGTTACTGTGCTCCTATAATACCACAATACTATTCTAAAAGTACTACAATATCCCTGTGTTTCCTCCAGAGCGTCTAGGTCTGGCCCACCAGGCCCGTATCTCAGCCTCTGTCAACGCCATGAGGATCCTCAACACCGGGACCGAGGTGGAGGCAGCTGTAGCCGACGCCCTGTTACTAGGAGACGCCAGGAACAACAAGGTGGATGTTTACCCTGGCATGTGTGACTTAGATTCTCTATCCTCTTTACCATCGGAGTCACAGCATGCTGATCATAATAGCTTTGATGGCTTTTTCTCTTGGTGGAACATTTTCTTGGTATGTGTACCTGTATAACCATTTGACCTCTTAACCCTTGACCCCCTCAGCGGCGGCCAGTCAGGCGGCGGTACGAGTCCCCGGGCATCTACTCAGACGACGACGCTAACAGTGACGCCAGCAGCGCCTGCTCTGAGCGCTCGTATGGCTCGCGGAACGGCGGCCCGTCCCACTACATGAGACAGACGGAGGACGTGGCCGAGGTGCTGAACCACTGTGCCAGTTCCAACTGGTCTGAGAGGAAGGAGGGGCTGCTGGGACTACAGAACCTGCTCGTTAGCCAGAGAATTCTCAGGTGGGATAGAGACCATCTATTTTTGTTTTGAACTCTTGTAATGTCGTGTATTTGAGGCCGTCACTGAGACAACTGTGCTCTAGATACAAATCTGTTTTCTCTGCTACCGCACGGCAAGCGGTACCGGAGCGCTAAGTTTAGGACACAAAGGCTCCTCAACAGCTTCTACCCCAAGCCATTAGACTGCTGAACAATTCATAAAAATTACATGCCCCCCCCATTGTACACTGCTGCTACCCGCTGTTTGTTTGTTACCTATGCATAGTCACTACGCCCCCACCTACATGTACAGATGACCTCAACTGGCCTGTACCCCTGCACACTGACTCGGTACCGGTGCCCCATGTATATAACCTCGTTATTGTTATTCTTATTGTTACTTTTTATTTTAGCCTACTTGGTCAATCTTTTCTTCTTTTACTGCACTGTTGGTTAAGGGCTTGTAAGTAAGCATTCTGCGGTAAAGTCTACACTTGTTGTATTCGGGCACATGTGGCAAATAAAGTTTGACTTGATTTGAAATCTGGCTAAAACCAAAAGGTGTTGTGCGATTGACCGCCTTACTTTTTTCCCGCTCGTGTGTCGCAGCCGTGTGGAGCTGAAGCGGTTGTGTGAGATCTTCACTAGGATGTTTGCTGACCCACACAGCAAGGTGAGCCCCCAATCGATTCCCCCCTGTGTCTGATATAACCTGTGTTCTGTTGGGACGCTAATGTAGTTACTGTACTAACGGTCTGTTTTTGTGTCGCATGGTGGTCTTTGCGGTGGATTTATAACATCAGCGAGTAAGTGTGTTTTTTTGGTTTTGTCTGTCACTTTTTAATAGTAATGCAATCGAATCCAACTATTCAGATAGTTGATTGGTTAATTATTGATGTTCTGTATGTTGTCCTACTGTAATACTCCTTAACAGTGAAGTAAATATGTACAGCCTATTGTTGACGGGCTGGGTGGTCACTGTGTCAGGTGTTCAGCATGTTTCTGGAGACCCTGGTAGACTTCATCACCCTGCACAGAGAGGACCTGCAGGACTGGCTGTTTGTCCTGCTCACCCAGCTGCTGAAGAAGATGGGAGCTGACCTCCTGGGTTCCGTACAGGCCAAGGTCCAGAAGGCTCTGGACGTCACCAGGTCAGAACTAAAGCCTCATCTCTATTAGCGTTTTCACACAGGTGTTGTTTTTTCTTCCCTCCACTTTATGCTTTTCAGCACGATTTCCACCCACTATGGTGGATGTGTAACCAGGCCAGCTCAGTACAGCTTGGTTTGGCTCTGCTTGGTAGTGTGAAAAGCCCTTAGATGTTGCTTTTGTCTGTTTGTAGAGTTTCTAGTGCAGGGTCCCCCCCCATTTTGTCCCCCCATGTTTTCTGAGCAATTTTGTTTGTTTTTTCATTTTCATTGTTGGACATACGTTTTGCTTTTTTATCAGGTCCAGGTAATTTTAATTTGGGAAATCTGTTCCCAAGTATTTCCACACATAAACGAAAGACACGTGATAATATACAAATGAGGTTTGAAATTATTATGTTTTAGTCAAATATTATATCGGTTTGGGCTTCTTCCAGTTAATTTGCCATCTACAAATGATTTGTAATTGGGTACCGGCCCCACGACAATCCACACAAGAAAAAAAACGTCCCTTGCCTGAATCTAGTTGCTGATCCCTGTTCTTAGTGGATCAATCCCTCTCATCTCATGCCCTTTTCTATTTCTTTTCCTCTCTCTTTCCCAGGGACTCGTTCCCGTTCGACCAGCAGTTCAACATCCTGATGCGTTTCATCGTGGACCAGACCCAGACCCCCAACCTGAAGGTCAAGGTGGCCATCCTGAGGTACATTGAGTGCCTGGCCCGTCAAATGGACCCCGCAGACTTTGTCAACTCCAGCGAGACACGCCTGGCCGTCTCCCGCATCATCACCTGGACCACGGAACCAAAGAGCTCCGACGTCCGGAAGGTGGGTCGAGTTGGGTTTGTTTGTTTCCATAGCAACAGCGTCAGACTTTTTTTTTGGGGGGGGGGGACTTTGTATTTCACAGGGACAATGCACATTAATCAGCATTTCTGTAAATGTCCCAGATTTAACCAGCCGGCCAATTTTCAACTGATCAGCCGAAGCTCTAAAATAACTATTGTTTGCTGGCTTCATCCATTTTTTGGTTGTTTTTATTTTTGTATTTTAAACGGACCATTTCCCCACCCTACCCGTCGGTCGACCCCCAACCCCAGAGCTTCCACCATAGCTGGGCAGGTGAGGAGTTGTCAGGCAGGCCCAGCACCACCGTAGCCTCTCTACCTGGAGAGGGGAACGTGGAGGAGAGGTGCAAGCAGGTAGTAGAGCCCCCCGACCCATCAGTCAGCTGCACGGTCTGCAGTCTGCCTCACATAACTTCCTCAAGCCTGGGCTCTCTGTCTCTAATCCCACTTCGCCTTGCTGGCAGACACAGAGTTGTTTCTGCTTTATAACTGGGGATGTAAAGGACAGTGCAGGGGTGGGAATGGGGACTGAAATGGCTCTGAATGAGCCAGAACAGTTGTTTCTGCTTTCAAAGTTTTCTTCGTAATGAGTGAATGTTAAAGGGGCAATCAGCAGTTGAAAAGATAACAAGGTGTTGACCCCACCACTGTTTTGCTAAAAAAAAAAAAGACGAGAGATTGGGCTGGAGAAATGCAACCACTCTCAAATTCATAGACCGAGCTGGGGATGCAAGGACTAACCATCCATGATATCAAAATTATAGTTTTAACTGTGTTTTGAGGCTATACCGTGTTTGTTTTAAGTTTACTTTGTTTACCAACAATGGAGTTATACAAGCTAATATTTGGGTACTTATAAGTCAAACCGTTTATGTCACAACTGCAGATTGCCCCTTTAAGCGACGGGGGGGGAATGGGCAACACAATGGCTCTGAATGTGCGGTAATATTGTGTTTTTCTAATAGCCTGTGCTGCTGTTACTTGTTACTCATAGTTCTTGTTTATCTGCAGTGACCAGGTTTGGTTGACCAACATGCATGGAATTTCATCCGAGAGCATTGCGATGCTGGTTCTTGAACTGGTTTACGAGAAGTGACATTGGTTCTAACTCGCCTGACTAACTGAATGCTAGCTGAACCTCAACAAATGTGTGCTTCTGTATTTCCGTGCGGTGCATATGGATCATGTGTTTGCCAGAACGTTGACTGATGTGACTCATGGTTCCGTGAGAGCAGAATGGGCTTGTCGAATGTTCCCTCTCTTCTCTAAGGGCCAAACATTACCTTGATATGCACTTCACTGTTGCATGATATCGCATATCAATGTTAGTGGGGGAAAAGTGAACGCCCTCTTTGATGACCTTTGACCTCGCTGTGACCCTTTAACCCCCAGGCGGCCCAGGTGGTTCTGATCGCCTTGTTTGAGCTGAACACCCCAGAGTTCACCATGCTGCTGGGGGCCCTGCCCAAGACCTTCCAGGACGGAGCCACTAAACTGCTGCATAGCCACCTGCGGAACTCCAGCAACACCGGAGTGGTAAGACCTGACTCTGACGTTCACGCCTAGTCAACGTCATCGAGAGGATGAGACTGAGCAGGGTTAAAATGGCTGGATCCCAAATATCTACTCACCACGAGAAGAAGAGTAGGGAATTTGCTCAGGAAGGTCCTCTTCTCACTGGCACCGTTAGCCATCAACATAAACCTCGCTTGCTGTAACATGGACAATTGTAATCTAAACATACTGGGATAGCATCAAATGATTAAGCAATAAAGACCGAGGAGGTGTGGTATATGGCCAATATACCACGGCTAAGGGCTGTTCTTAGAGTGCCTGGATACAGCCCTTAGCCGTGGTATATTGGCCATATATCACAAACCCTGAGGTGCCTTATTGCTATTTATAAACTGGTTACCAACGTAATTAGAGCAGTAAAAATAAATGTTTTGTCATACCCGTGGTATACGGTCTGATATACTACGGCTGTCAGCCAATCAGCATTCAGGGCTCGAACCACCCAGTTTATAATGTACTGTACCTGCTCCGATTCTGTGTGATCCGCAGGCTTCTCCCAGTAGCACCATGGGACGGACTCCTCCCCCGCCTCGCCACCCCAGCAGTCGCAGCAGCCCCCTCACCTCTCCCACCAACTGCTCCCGTGGGGGCGCGCTCTCTCCCAGGTAGGTCTGACGTAACCTTTTAATACCTGGTCCCCAACACACCGTAGAAGTTGGTTACATCACTACTAACGTAACTAACAACGACAACAAGTAGTCCCCCCCCGCTCGGCTCTGTTCCCTCCTCACGTCTCTCTTTTTCTCCCTCGCGCCTCTATCCCCCCTTTTCTTTCCCTCCCTCCCTCCTTCCCTCCCTTGCCGTGCTCTGGGCACATTACAGTCGGCTATGGGGTTGGAGTGCCGATGGCCTGTCAAAGTACCCCCCTCCCTTCCCTTCTCCTCTCTCCTCCACCCCTGCTGTCCCCTCCCTGAAGACCCTACGAAGTGCTTACTCTCCCAGGTACATTGTCACATAGCTGTGTCAACCTTGATTTGTCCCTACCCCACGGTCTCTTTTGTTTTTCCTTTCACTTCATTCTTTAATTATTTTTTTCATTCCGCAGCAGCAATCTGTGCTCTCTTGTGCCTACATTTCGGGGGATTCACCACATTAACACCTTGACTCCCCAGTCTGTTCCACTCTGTCTCTGTCAACACCTACTGTTATGCACGGTTGATCTTTTACATGAGAAACTGCTTGAAATGACATCTTTACGTACTAGGTAAATAAAATGGCGTCGTTTCAACCAGTTTTTCCCCCCCGCTTTTGCCCACTGGGCAGATGTCTTCTTCCTGTGGTGGTGATGTAAGTGTCATACTTGATTAATAACCCTCCCCTCACGGTGTGACCTGAAGCATGTTGGAGTACGACACAGAGAACCTGAACACCGATCAGATTTATAGCTCCCTGCGAGGCGTCACTGAGGCCATCCAGAACTTCAGCTTCCGCAGTCAGGAGGATCTCATGGAGCCGGGCAGAGGCAAGAGAGAGGACACGGTGAGGGGCTTTGGCAATTCCCTACTATTATCCACTCACTCACCCCCCCTCATTGATTTTAAATATTTGGGTTGGTGTTAGAATGGACTAGAGGGAGTGTCTTCCCACAGCCCATTTCTTTTAAATCCAGAGGGGGAAGTGAACAAGTGCACTTGTTTGGCAAATGTTCCCTCTGGGGAATATTTGTATCTTCTCTAGAATGGACATACGTTTAGTTATTTTTATAAAACTCTACGTTTGTTATGTTACGTTTTAACAATAGTCTTGTTTCTCCTCAGCCGGGTGTTGGAACAGCATCACACTCTGGTGCCGACGTAGTGGAGGGGCCCGGGGGTCGCACGGCCCTGGACAACAAGACCTCCCTACTCAACACCCCCTCCCCGCGTTCCTTCTCCGGGCCCCGGGGCCGCGACTACAACCCCTACAACTACACAGACACCATCAGCGCCTACGACAAGGCTGCCCTGAAAGAGACGGTGTACGAGGACGACGTGGAGCAGCTTCGAGATGGTGAGGCTGTCTCAAGGGTCTGAAATGGCACCTTTTGTTCCCTATGTAGTGCACTACTTTTGACCACCCTATTCCTTACGTAGCTCTGGTCAAAAGTAGTGAGCTATATAGGGATAGGGTGCCATTTTGGATGGTCATAAAACATTTTAAGCAATAAGGCCCAGGTGTCGTATATAACATAAACCACTGAGGTGCCTTATTGCTGTTATAAACTGGTCACCAACGTCATTAGAGCAGTAAAAATACATGTTTTGTCATACCCGTGCTGTACGGTTGTCAGCCAATCAGCATTTAGGGCTTGGACCACCCTGTTTATAATAGGCTAAATATTAGCTGTAAGGTAAGACTCCGCCACCCCCCTCTCAACCCTCTTCCTCGCAGGCCGCCAAGAGTGTGGTGGAGAAAACAAGATGCTGCACACCAAGAACAGTTCCCCTTCGGAGCAGCTGGAACTGGTGATTGATTGAATTCATTTAACAACAATCTTTTCAGTGTTTTACTATAGCTACATAATAACACTATAAAGTCACGGCCATGGAGATCCTATCAAATTCCATTTAGTGATCTACATGTAATTCAGCGGTCACTGACTAATATCTATTGTGGTCGTCGAAAGGCGGGTGAGCTGCTGAAGGAGCTGTCTAACCCCAGTGAGAGGCCAGAGGAGAGGAGGGGAGCCCTGGTGGAGCTGCTGAAGATAGCCCGGGAGGACAGCCTGGCAGTGTGGGAGGAACACTTCAAAACCATGCTGCTCCTGCTGCTGGAGACCCTGTCAGACCAAGATGTAAGGACTCTGGAGGAAAAGATAAATGGATGGATGGATGGATGGATGGATGGATGGATGGATGGAGAGATAAAGTAAACTCCTGTCCTGGGAGCAATGCCACAATCTGTTTTAATCCATTGTTTTTCCTTCCACTGTCTCTGAATGGTTGGTTCTGAGCATGTTGTGTCCTTTTCCCCCAACCTGCAGCACACCATCCGGGCCCTGGCACTACGAGTGCTGAAGGAAATCTTACGTAACCAGCCGGCCCGCTTCAAGAACTATGCAGAGCTCACCATCATGAAGACTCTGGAGGCACACAAAGACTCCCACAAAGAGGTAGCGCTCACTCGCTGTCTCTGTTTATGAGGCTCTGCTTTAGAGGACATGCTAAGTCTACACATCTTGAGTTAATAGCCTAGCCTGTACCAGTCAAAAGTCTTAGAACACCTACTCATTCAAGGGTTTTTCTTTATCTTTGCTATTTTCTACATTGTGGAAAAATAGTGAAGACATCAAAACTATGAAATAACACATGGAATCATGTAGTAATGAAAAAGGTGTTAAACAAATCAAAATATATTTTATATTTGAGATTCTTCAAAGTAGCCACCCTTTACCTTGATGACAGCTTTGCACACTCTTGGCATTCTCTCAACCAGCTTAATGAGGAATGCTTTTCCAACAGTCTTGAGGGAGTTCCCACATATGCTGAGCTGCTTTTCCTTCACTCTGTGGTCCAATTTATTCCAAACCATCTCAATTGGGTTGAGGTTGGGTGATTGTGGAGGCCAGGTCATCTGATGCAGCACTCCATCACTCTCCTTATTGGTCAAATACCCCTTACACAGTCTGGAGGTGTGTTTTGGGTCATTGTCCTGTTGAAAAACAAATGAATAAGCGCAGACCAGATGGGATGGGGTATCGCTGCAGAATGCTGTTTTAGCCATGCTGGTTAAGTGTGCCTTGAATTCTAAATAAATCACCAGCAAAGCATCCCCACACCATTACACCTCCTCCATGCTTCACGGTGGGAACCACACATGTGGAGATCATCCGTTCAACTACTCTGCGTCTCACGAAGACACAGTGGCTGATGGACAGATTTCCACTTGTCTAATGTCCATTGCTTGTGTTTCTTGGCCCAAGCAAGTATTTTCTTCTTATTGGTGTCCTTTAGTAGTGGTTTCTTTGCAGAAGTTCGACCATGAAGGCCTGATTCTCCTCTGAACGGTTGATGTTGAGATGTTTCTGCTACTTGAACTCTGTGAAGCATTTATTTATGCTGGAATTTGTGAGGCTGGTAACTCTAATGAACTTATCCTCTGCAGCAGAGGTAACTCTGTGTCTTCCTTTCCTGTGGCGGTCCTCATCAGAGCCAGTTCCATCGTAGCGCTTGATAGTTTTTGCAACTGCACTTGAAGAAACTTTAAAAGTTCTTGAAATTTTACGTATTAACTGACCTTCGTGTCTTAAAGTTATGATGGACTGTCATTTCTCCTTGCTTATTTCAGCTGTTCTTGCCATAATATGGACTTGGTCTTTTACCAAATAGGGCTTTCTTCTGTATACCACCCCTATCTTGTCACAACACAACTGATTGGCTCAAGAAATTCCACAAATGAGCTTTTAACAAGGCACACCTGTTAATAGAAATGCATTCCAGGTGACTACCTCATGAAGCTTGTTGAGAGAAGGCCAAGAGTGTGCAAAGCTGTCATCAAGGCAAAGGGTGGCTACTTTGAAGAATCTCAAATATAAAATCTAGTTTGATTTGTTTAACACTTTTTTGGTTACTACATGTGTTATTTCATAGTTTTTTATTTTTATTTCACAGTCTTCACTAATATTATACAATGTTGAAAATAGCCTAAATAAAGAAAAACCCTTGAATGAGTAGGTCTGTCCAAACTTTTGACTGGTACTGTACATGTGCCCTTCTCTGCCAATAAACCAAAATGAATCCATTCCATGATCAACCATTTCACCCTCCTCACTCTACCCTTCCCTCTCTACTCAGGTTGTGCGGGCAGCAGAGGAGTCAGCCTCCACCCTGGCTGGCTCCATCCACCCAGAGCAGTGTATCAAGGTGCTGTGTCCCATCGTTCAGACGGCTGACTACCCCATCAACCTGGCTTCCATCAAGATGCAGACCAAGGTGATCGAACGCATTACCAAGGAGTCCCTCCACCAGCTGCTGCCTGACATCATACCAGGACTACTGCAGGTAAAAAGGGCTTTATAGGTCAAGTTGAATGATTGGTTAGTCCATTGGTTGATTTATTGATGTGCTTACTGATTAGTTGACACGGAATAGAAGCACTTGAAATGTATCTACTTCAAATAGAAGCACTTGAAATGTATCTACTTCAAATAGAAGCACTTGAAATGTATCTACTTCAAATAGAAGCACTTGAAATGTATCTACTTCAAATAGAAGCACTTGAAATGTATCTACTTCAAATAGAAGCACTTGAAATGTATCTACTTCAAATAGAAGCACTTGAAATGTATCTACTTCAAATAGAAGCACTTGAAATGTATCTACTTCAAATAGAAGCACTTGAAATGTATCTACTTCAAATAGAAGCACTTGAAATGTATCTACTTCAAATAGAAGCACTTGAAATGTATCTACTTCAAATAGAAGCACTTGAAATGTATCTACTTCAAATAGAAGCACTTGAAATGTATCTACTTCAAATAGAAGCACTTGAAATGTATCTACTTCAAATAGAAGCACTTGAAATGTATCTACTTCCAGTAAAGTATTGATGCTTGGGGTTTAGTTACATAAGCTAATGACTTTCTGTCCTAGGGATTATGCCACACTGTCTAGACACTGAGAATATACAAAACATTAAGGACACCTGCTCTTTCCATGATATAGACTGACCAGGTGAAAGCTATGATCCCTTATTGATGTCACCTGTTGAATCCACTTCAATCCGTGTAGATGAAGGAGAGGAGGCAGGTTGTAGAAGGAATGTTAAGCCTTGAGACATGGATTGTGTATGTGTGCCATTCAGAGGGTGAAGGGGCAAGTCAAAAATATTGAAGTGCCTTTGAACAGGGTGCGGTAGTAGGTGCTAGGCGCACCGGTTTGTGTCAAGAACTGCAACGCTGCTGGGCTTTTCACACTCAACAGTTTCCCGTGTGTATCAAGAATGGTCCACCACCCAAAGGACATCAAGCCATCTTTACACAACTGTGGGAAGCATTGGAGTCAACATGGGCCAGCATCCCTGTGAAACGCTTTCGAGACCTTGTAGAGTCCATGCCCCGATGGGGGGGGGCTGAAACTCAATATTAGGAAGGTGTTCCTGATGTTTGCTGTACTCGGTGTATGTCTAATATTGTTCTGATGTCTCTCTGTGTACAGGGGTATGACAACACAGAGAGCAGTGTGAGGAAGGCCAGTGTGTTCTGTCTGGTGGCTGTCTACTCTGTCATCGGTGAAGAGCTGAAGCCCTACCTGGCCCAGCTCACAGGAAGCAAGGTACGCTACCCTCTCATCTCAGCACCTTGTCTGGGTCGGTCTCAAATGGCACCCTATTCCTTATGTAGTGCACTAGGAAATAGGGTGCCATTTAGGATATAGACAATGTCTTTAACTCCCTTCTTTTTTCTTTTCAAGATCTACTGGTTGCAGAATGTTTTTCAATATCTTGAAACGTCATGTTGGGATGTGTTGGTTTCATTCAGCGTCTTTACTATCCCATCAGATGAAGCTGCTGAACTTGTACATAAAGAGAGCCCAGACGTCCACCAGCAACAGCAGCAGCTCTTCAGACATCTCCTCATACTAATGAACATGGCCCTCCGGCTTCATCCATGTGTGTGCAGGTACATACAGTACAGGGTTATGTTCATAGGACACCAAACGGTGCAAAACAGAATGAAACAGGAAGGGACTACTGGTCCAATAAGAAACACTCATTTTATTTTATTTTTACCGTTTTGAAATATTTTCCATGGCGTGCCCTAATGAACGTGACCCAGATAGGGAAACAGTTGTGCCTCAATCCTTCTTTCCAGACCTCCTTGTGGTTTAATGTATTCTAATAAAGGCTGTAGGCTGTTCCTTGTTGGGAAACCCTATTGCCTGTTGCAATCAGTATTTTATTTCCTTCTGTTTTGTCGTCTTGTAAATACGTTTATTCCACCTTTTTTATTAAGATACGAATGCGACACTACTTCAGACCTAGTCGAATGAATGTAAAGAGCTTTGAATGAAACCGGAGTCCTTTTTAAACCGTCTGAAAGGATTTAATGTTGATAGAAGCAGAGTGTCGCTCTGCACACGACTGCCTCATTACCTCTGTTCCTACTCGTGATGGACAGATGGGCTTATTTGGAAACGTGCTATTTGTAAAGGGGCAGTTTAAAAATGGCGATTTTAATAGTAATTGTTCTGTAGTATTTGCCGTCTGAATAATTTGTTCTTAGATGCTATGTTTTTATTAAGCCTGTATTTTAAAGAATAATCCTTGTGAAGCGGTAGAATTTCTTAAGTTAGTGAGAATCTAAAAAAAAAAAGTTTTTCCATTTAGTGGGAGAAGATCATTTGGCTGGCCAATGATTAGTACATGCAGTGAAAAGCTGTGTTGAATAAGCCTCTGTAAACTGCTTCTGTGTGTAACACCTGTGTTTTGACTGTGGTTTGGGCCCAACAACTAGTGAAGGAATGTTTTCCTTCTTCACGAGGATTACAGTCTCACCCTTCATACATTATTATTATGGAAGGGGAGTTATTGGTTGAGTTGGTGGCGTTTGAGTCTGCTGTTCTTTGTGCTTTAACATTCGGGCCATGTTGTAATGAGTCAAAACTACTGGGATCTGAAGTATTCTTGCAAATGTAAGAGTCCTAGAATTTTCAAATGTGAAATATTTAGTCTAAAATCGAAATATGGGCAGTACCTATTCGTCACATAGTAGAAAGACAATGACAATCTAACGGATTAGTCGATAATCTAAGGACATTTTAAGTGCCAGTGCAAATCTTCTTCTTTTTTTACAATTTAAAGACGGGGGGGAAAAATATGTATTTTAAATTGAATCCAGCAATAATGAATTAGTTACAAAAAATCCAACTACTTGGATCAACTTTTTTGTCAAAGCACTGTAAATGACCATTGTAAGTGAACCATCCTTGTTTGAAATGTATAGATGTCATTTTTATGCGCACCTATGAAATGTTACTGCTGCTTTAGAAATACTAATCATGGCGTTAAACCTAATGTATTTTACTCTCCTTATTATGAAGGTTAAAGGTACAGTTGTTTCTGTTAGAACAAGAATTCAGAGTTGGGGTCAATTCCATTTATATTCAGTCCATTCAGAAATTCCAATTCCCAATTTTCCTCAATGATTGTCTATGGGGATAAAAATGAAATTGCAATTTCAGTTTACTTCCTGATTTGATTGAAAGGAATTGAGCCCATCCCTTGTTAAAAGTCCAGATAAAGGTGGCGTGTTACTGAGAACACTATCGGGCCTTACTGTTTCTGTAGTACAGTTTCACTACATTGACTGTTAAAATGTACTGTAACAGTGCACAATGTTTCTCTTTTTCTCAAATGTGAGAACTCAGCAATTTTATCAGCTATGGCTATGACCAAGTACAAAATGTTGTCAAATACAAACACAGTATTTCTTTTGTTAGACTTGCCTGTTGCAATTGAATCAAAAATGAAACTCAAAAGGAGTGTTTTGTACAGTACTTTTAATCATTGATTCACAGACTTGTTATAAAAAGAGAGTCCGAGAGAGACCTCGTTTGCATGCGAGGGAACATGCAATATTATACCCAGCAACCTCAATTGATTAACTAACATTCCCAACTGCGACTTTATGTTGAAGAAACGTTGCTTCTAATCTATGAATGTCTGGTCAGCTTGTATTATATAACACACACACTATTGATATCCATCACGGCTACCAAGCTAGGGCTGATTTAACAGACCAAACATTGTATACTATACTGTAACTGTATGCTGTGTGCACACACTGGCCTGTATCAAAAACCAAACCCTATTATCCTCAAGCCATGTATCTTGAGTGTGTATTTGCTTGTGCCTTGTTTTAGTTTTTTTTACAGTATACCTGCAATATTAATCCATACTAATAGCTTCTGAATACTGCTTTTGAATTGTTGTTTTTTTGCCCCTATTTCGAAATGCTGTATTATACATCATGAATTAGACAGGAAAGGTGTTGCGTCGAAGACCAAGGTTATGTCCCAAGTGGCACCCGATTCCCTACCCAGTGCACTACTTTTGACCAGAGCCTTGTGGGACCCGGTCAAAAGTAGTGCCCTATATAGGGCATAAGGTTCCATTTGGGATGCATCCCAAGGCTGCTGTAAATAAAGCCAATAGTTTAATGGCAGTATTTTCCCACAGATGTAATATTGGCTTGGCTGTTCTATTCCTTGTGAACCATTTACATTGCATGCTTCTTCTGTTTAGCTTCAGTCAATTGTTTTATCCCTCCCGTACCTATATTTATATGCCGTCTGTTATATTTTCTGTGTGTTATGACTGTACATGTTTTGTTCACTTCTTTCACCCGTGATAGAATTTGTTGAAATTTAAACTTGAAATAAACCGGCTTCAGTCCCTGTCCGAAGCATGTAATCACATATGTTGTATATTTGAAGTGTAAATTGAGAGCAGATATACAGTATCTTCCCGAGAATGTGGGAGGAAAAAGATCTCCTGCAGGACATGGGAATAGCAGCAGATGGCGCTCTTTGCATTTTGTTGAGAGGAAAAAAGCATCCTCTGTATATTTATTTCATTTTTTTTTTTAAATCATTTTGGCTGCAAAAGTAGGCTACCACGGTCCTCCTCCCTCTCTGCTTCTAACCGCTTTCCTTCCGTTGAAAACTAATGGGAAGCGGCGTTTCACTGCGCGGCACCGCGTGCTAGTGTACACGGCATTAGAGGAGGCAAACTGAAAGTTGAATTGAACAGTTATTAGCTGTCCTGCTGCTCTTATGGGCTCACAGGTGCACCGTAGCCTTCCCCAATCAGGGGTAGGATAGAGGGCACAGACCATTACACTAGGGATGTGGTGAATCAGCAATGAGACCGCAGACGCTCATTTGTCACTGCCGCATCCTTGGTTTGTGTGCGTTCTCCAGTCATCTGAAGACTCACCAATAAAGAGTGGAAAAACACTATCGCCACCTGCATCATTAGTGATTTAAAAAAAAGAAAGTGTTAGTAGGCTAGCCAGCTTTGAAGTGGATTCCCTGTATTGTTTGTTACAATCAGCAGCATATGATTAAATTAACATTGGGGCAAATGTGTGACCACTGAGACATCCAGGTTTTACCAGCTTTAACTAGGCATTCATCTTTGAACTCTTCTGGATCACCCAAGACTCCAAAAAGGTCCTTTTTCAATTCGAGATCAAAAGCTGAAGGAGAAACGGTGCAGTAGCTACGGTGCGTGGCCTGTCAGGCAGCTACCTCATCTCCACCGTCCTTAATAACCTAAAACAGTCTCATTAAGGCCGGTATCTCTCTGCGGTGGCCGCGTCTCATCTCCGACACGCCGCCACCAAGGTCTGCTCTACTCGGCTCTATTAGTATTCACACGCTGTTGAAATTAATTTTATTAAAGCCCCTTCCATTTCCACTGCCCCGGCCAACCCCCCCCCCCCTTCTGTTTAAAGATCTTTATGGTGTATGATTAGCACACATTTCCCCAAGCAGGCAGGGGAGTGGCGGCTGGGTCGGGAGGTCGCCATAATGAAAGAAAACAACTTCATTGTGAGATGACTAGGCCATAAATCATCGGCCATTTTCTATAAATCACGGCAGATGGCAGGGAGCGGTGTGGGGACTCATGGGAGCTCGTATGCCCCTGTGCATGATGGGAATGGTGGTAGCATTACCGCGGCAGCAGACGCTGGCAGACTAAGAGGTCAGTGAGGAGAGGAAGACAGTGAGGCAGAGCAGGCAGTGGGGGAGAGAGGAGAGGTGTCCTTCCTGTTGTGTGTGTGTGTGTGTGTGTGTGTGACTGCACTACCGTACCTGCCTGATGAGCAGCAGGACCCCGGAGGTCTCGGTAACAGCACCTCTCCAGGCTGCCCTCCGTTTAACGTGTCTAATCTGCCTGTTTAATATGGAAGGGCCCTCATCAGGCCCCTGGCTTAGTCCCCCAGCTGTAGAGAGCAGATCAGCACCAGTGTCAAACTGACACTAGATCTGGGAATCCAGGAGGTGGATTTCTCTTTTTTATTATTCAGGATGATAAGAAACTGGAACAAAGTAGGATTAAGGGATTGGTGTGATAGTCAGTGTTTTAAGCAGTCTGAACACACCACATGTCATGTCATTTCAAGCCAGCAGAGAAAAAGGGTTAAACAAAAAAGGGTTAAACAGATCAAAATATATTTTATAGTTGAGATTCTTCAAAGTAGCCACCCTTTGCCTTGATGACAGCTTTGCACACTCTTGTAAAAAAAAAACTCTTCAATGAGTATGTGTGTCAAAACTTTTGACTGGTATTGTATATGTTTTTAAAGTAGTGATTTAATTACACTGTAATTACACTATAATCAATCTTCTCACTGTATGTACAGTATGGTAAATGTCTTAAAGGCCTTCTGTCAAATTTGTTCGTGACTTAAAGCTGTTCCATGTGTGTCCACTAGAGAGAGCTTAAGGGCTGCTAAATTGAACTAGACTGCCCTAAGTTGACAACACTTCAACCTGTTGAACATGCATTCTACAATGGATCAACACCATTTCATACATAGGCTATAGAATATGTTTTTGTTATTCTGTCTGTATAATGTTCTCTTAACTTACAGTGAGCACTTCGAAGTAGATTATAAACTCAGCAAAAAAAGAAGCGTCCTCTCACTGTCAACTGCGTTTATTTTCAGCATATTTAACAGATGTAAATATTTTTATGAACATAGCAATATTCAACAACTGAGACATAAACTGAACAAGTTCCACAGACATGTGACTAACAGAAATGGAATAATGTGTCCCTGGATAGAGGGGGGGTCAAAATCAAAAGTAACAGTCGGTATCTGGTGTGGCCACCAGCTGCATTAAGTACTGCACTGCAGCTCCTCCTCGTGGACTGCACCAGATTTGCCAGTTCTTGCTGTGAGATGTTACCCCACTCTTCCACTATGACACCTGCAAGTTCCCAGACATTTCTGGGGGAATGCCCTAGCCCTCACCCTTTGATCCAACAGGTCCCAGACGTGCTCAATGGGATGGAGATCCGGGCTCTTTGCTGGCCATGGCAGAACAATGACATTCCTGTCTTGTGGGAAATCCCTGTAACGCACAGCGTTGAGATTGCCTGCAATGACAACAAGCTCCGTCTGATGATGCTGTGACACACCGCCCCAGACCATGACGGACCCTCCACCTCCAAATCGATCCCACTCCAAAGTACAGGCCTTATCGTCATTCCTTCGACGATAAACGCAAATCCAACCATCACCCCTGGTGAGACAAAACCGTGACTTGTCAATGAAGAGCACTTTTTGCCAGTCCTGTCTTTTCCAGGTACGGTGCGTTTTGTGCCTATAGGTGACGTTGTTGCCGGTGATGTCTGGTGAGGACCTGCCTTACAACAGGCCTACAAGCCCTCAGTCCAGCCTCTCTCAGCCTATTGCGGAGAGTCTGAGCACTGATACGGGGATTGGGCGTTCCTGGTGTAACTCGGACAGTTGTTGTTGCCATCCTGTACCTGTCCCGCAGGTGTGATGTTCAGATGTACCGATCCTGTGTAGGTGTTGTTATACATGGTCTGCCATTGCGAGGACAATCAGCTGTCCGTCCTGTCTCCCTGTAGCGCTGTCTTAGGTGTCTCACAGTACGGACATTGCAATTTATTGTCCTGGCCACATCTGCAGTCCTCATGCCTCCTTGCAGCATGCCTAAGGCACGTTCACACAGATGAGAAGGGACCCTGGGCATCTTTCTTTTGGTGTTTTTCAAAGTCAGTAAAAAGGCCTCTTTAGTGTCCTACGTTTTCATAACTGTGACCTTAATTGCCTACCGTCTGTAAGCTGTTAGTGTCTTAACGTCCGTTCCACAGGTTCCTGTTAAGTAATTGTTTATGGTTCATTGAACAAGCATGGGAAACAGTGTTTAAACCCTTTACAATGAAGATCTGTGAAGTTATTTGGATTTTTAGGAATAATCTTTGAAAGACAGGGTCCTGAAAAAGGACATTTCTTTTTTTGCTGAGGTTATGTTATCATTTAGGATCTATATATTCATATAAAATTATTAGTTTAGTATTTTTAATGCAGAAAATAAGTGATTTTATTTATTCATTATTTATAAAAAAGATTGGTAAAGCTGACAAAATGTATTTTTGCGAAGCAACAGAACAATCTCTCTCTCTCTCTCTCTCTCTCTCTCTCTCTCTCAGAGCAGCACATTATTTTCCTCCTCAGCTCACAGGCTAATTGATCTCTTTCCGTATTGTAGCTTCCTCTCTGCGCCATGGGTCGGGGCCAGCAGCACAATGCAAGGCTGTGATTATAGTTTGATTTAACAGCATAATACAAGATTGCTTCCTCTGAGAGAGGGGATTTATGGGCCTGTCTTGGCAATGGGCCTGCCGTTTCTCAGATCTGCTTTTTACTCTGGTGACCCCTCTGACCTAGGGGTCATTAGAACCCCCAGAGCTTCTCCGATTGGCTGGATGGAGGATTCTGGAACGCTTGTTCTCCATCAAACACTGTAGTTACCGTAGCCGCAGCCCGGCAAATCCTACAGACATCTGGTTGAAATTGCCACTTGTGATAATTGTGTTTGTTTTTTGTTTGTTTTCCCCCTCAGTGCTCAGAGGCTACTGAATATTCATGGAGGTGATATGAGTGGAAGGAGGATCACATTTTGTTTCAACAATCCTCTAAATGAATGCAAACACATAAATCCTCCCTATGACATCGACATCTGTGGTAAAAATAGAAAGGACAAAAAGGACCATTTTGTTTCATTTAATTTGTAGAATTTCTTATCTCTCCAAGGAAATGTGTACGAATTGATGCTAGTTAAAGTATAAATTCACCTCATGTATTATGCATAGAGTACAACACATACTATTTTTATCTTCAAGAGAATAATCTAAAAAGAAGCATAATTGATACACCACAAAACAAAACAAAAACATGATTTTGTCTCAATCCAGTATCTCCGTTAGTTGATGGATGTCAACACTGTATTCATTTCAGGATATTGTTTAACTTCAGCCTCAGTCCTATTTAAACACAGGTTTGAAAGTTCCTCAGCCAAAAGACCGAAAAGGAGAAAATTAACAGTGTTCCTCCTCAATGTCAATTGGTGCATGTGGGGAATTCTCCACGCTCGTCTATTCCTCTGGTACTTCACACTTAAAAGGAGTGGAGCCCCATTAGCCTCTTCCCTACTTTTTCTACAACTTTTATGTCTTCTTCTTTTTAGTCCAGCTGGCCCTCCACCAGAGGCTCTGTTTCCCTTGGAGACCCCTCGGTTCAAACACTTAGTAAAAACAGGACAACTGAACTGACTGAGGCAAATGTTTCCAAGTCCTTGGCTGCTTTGTCATCTAGTGAACATTGCTCTGCTCAAGGGGTTCAAGGACTTGTTCAACTGGAACGTCTGTGGTTCAGGTCACTCTCGTCTGTGGTATTGGACAGATGGAGAGTCAGATGAATGGTCAGTGTCTAGCTTTGGTAGGATGATACTACTGTATATATTTATCGAAAGAAACGACCGTAGAAAAGGACGTGCTTACTGACAATTGTGCACGTTGGAAATACCTACTAAATCGGTATAAAATGACAACAACAGTGGAGGCTGCTGAGGGGAGGACGGCTCATAATAATGGCTGGAAACGAACTAACCAATGGAGTACAGATATAAGAAATTCAGTAATTCCAGATATCAAGACGCTTTATGCTGTTGAGGATACTATGTTGAATACCTCCCACTGTGCACATGGTTGAATCAACGTTGTTTCCACATCATTTGAATGAGAAAAAAAAACGTTGAACCAACATGGAATATACGTTGAATTGACGTCTTGTGCCCAGTGAGATTGACGCAAAGTCCAGGCTATCTTTCTCAAGGTTAGTAATGAGTCCTAATGATAGTGACCGTCATCATATGGGATGTAAGACAATCGCTCTCTGGAGGCCAAGGGCAACGGGTGCGCTTGAAGGTGGACTCGTCCTAACAAGCCAGAGCGGCGCAGGGGCCCTAGCTAGCTGTCAAGGCCCCCGACACCCCAACCAGACATTAATGCAAATTATTGCCTGATTATTTAACTTTAGAGGCTTGATCTGTCCTTTTTATTACAATTATCATCAGTCGGGGGGCTGCGTTTCATCATCACAAAATAAACATCATCTATCATCGTTGTGGTGATTAGCCGGTGACAGGCATTGGGCTCTGGCTGCTTTGCATATCTGGGTTATGCCGGGCAGTCCGGACGAGGAACGAGGGGTGAGGGTTGGAGAGAGCGAATGTTGTCTGTCTGCAGATGTTGTCTGTCTGCAGAGGCTTTATGTGAGGTTATTACTGTGCTGGTAATCAGACAGAAGAAAAAGGGAGTGGGTTTTCTTTAGCGAGAGAGGCGATGTGATGAGAGGACAGGAGAGCAGAGAAGAGGAAAGGGTAAGGGGTTAAGAGAGGAATGGAGAGGAGAGGGGGAGAGGAGGCCAGCTCGCTCTCTGTGGCAGCATTGCATCACCATGTCCTCTTGCCCAAATCCAGTCCTGCTTTCCCAGCCAAAGCATGCGCTGCTCAGCCGCTGTAGCCCTGTTAAGTCCTTCCAGCAAGGCTAGAAGGAGCCATACAACATGCCTGGTGCCTCAGCCAAGTTACTTTACATCAGGCTGTCTAATTGCTGTGGAAAATGATGTTGCATTTTCCTGCTTATTGAAAAGGCGTGTTAATTGCCACAGTGATTTATAAACTGAGAATGACTGCAGGTTTTCTTCTTCAAAAAAATAGGAAAATAATAATGATTTGGAGCCTTTTTACTTGATAGATTTTGGCAGGCGTGAATTATTTTCTCACTAGGAAAACCATTAGCATGTGTTACTGTGGAGTTATTGCATCAGTCTGTAAATCCATGATATCAGTAGCTTAGTCACTGTTAAATCCTTTTCAGAAATAAGATCATTTTCATGGAGACAAACTGTATCTATTTTCAATGGCTACAATAGTTTAAACTCTACTTTAAACAGTATAGTCTTTGCCACTGGAGACCCATCGTCGACAGGGACATGTACTTTCACCCAATGTAGCCAACACAGGGCTTCTTTGTTATTTTGGGCCTTAACTACAGTATATTTTTGTTTTGAAATTCTGGCTTGAGATGAACTTCCCTTCAGGAGAACCTGTCTTCTCAGACCGCAACGGAATGCAATCTTCAAACCAGCTTTTCTTTGTGAAGATGTAGAAATATATGATTTATGTTTGAACCAAACCACCGTTACATTGTTGACCTTGTGTGCCATGCAGATCAAAGAGGGATGGTTCTTGTGCGGGTCTTTTCTCTCTGAGTGAACGCTCCAGTGTTTTGGGGAGGTTTGCTCCGTTGCGCCGTTATGGGGTAAGTGGGTATGTTCTGGGAGAGGTTGTCTTGACAGCTTCATGGTTAAGATATTCTGTGTCTCAACTGCATTCCCAGTCAAACCTTTGTTACTTCACCTTCTCAAGCCAGCACTAGATGAAGAAACCAATGTACTGCTACAGACTTATACTGTATGGCAAATTGTAGGTTATATAGAAGTTATTTTATTGAGGCCTTATGAAACATCCCTTTCAGTATAGATTTGTTCATGAAAAAAGTAAGAAACATTCAAACAAATACATGCAATCGGTGCCCAAGTACACAAGTTCAACTGATTTTGTATCAGTCCTGCTCATTGAATTAGTTCCATCGCCGGGCCTTGTTACTACTGTGTCCTTGCTCATCACAGTCCAGGGACAATCACGCCATCAAGGGCGTTATAAGCCCTCGTCTCCCCTGCTAGTGATACAACACTACCACCATCCTGGCCCTATAAACATCACCATCCACCGTTAGTCTGTCCATGAGAGAGTGGTAAAACACTGGATACCCTTTTAGTTGAATGGTGAACCTGACAGTAACAGCAAAACCTCCGCTTTTAGCACTTGAAAGGTGTTCATAATTTTAGGTGGGAAAACATCTCCGGCATGAGGCATGACTTGACATCCTGGGTAGTGCAGGGCGAGAGAGAGAGGGAGAGTAGGACCACTGTCAAAGCACCTTTAGCATCTCTATCCCAGTCCCACTGCAGTGATGCTCAGTAGTGATCAGCTGTTGGACTCTAATATCCAGGCCCTTAGTAGCATTTCAGGAAAGTTCCAGGCTGACACAGCGAGGGAGAGGTGGAAGGGAGGGATGGATGGAGCGTGTTAAAACTCTGCAGATAGCGGGGTCTGCGAGAGTCAGGAAGCCAGGGTAGTGGCGGCAGCAGAGGGAGGTCAGAAATGCCACCTTGCTGTTCACAGGACCTCCAGGTCTCCCCTCTCTGGGGCTTCAGGAAGCACTCATTAAAAAAAACATAGCCTGGCTTCAGGTTCACCTCACTGCCCCCTCATCCTCTCCTCTCCTTTTTGAACGAATACTAAAGGGGACATTCCGTCATCCACATCAACAAATGACTACGCATCAAAATACCACTAATACCTATTTTTGTGTAGAAACTTTCAAGGTAATGAGCATCACAATTGTTTCCCAAACGCCTTATTGTGTGGTATTTCTTTACTAAACAGTTAATATTACAGTCCCTTAAACAGATGGTAGGCTATTGAAAGACAGCTGCTATTTTGCATAGCAACACATCATGAATATGTATGTTATATTAGTTAATGACACTGATGGCCTCGCAACCGATTGGATAAGCCTTCTCAACTGTTTTTGAAATACTAGGATACATATCCGAGATTATAGCGATATACATTATTTTCAATTGTGCTGTAATGTTTGTGATGTAATATTTTGTAAAAATTTGCTCTAATGTTTTTTCTTCATCAAAATTAAACCCAACACTGCTTTTGTTGGAAAAGTGTCTTATCGTATTCTACCACATTTGATTTAGAAGAAAAAATGTTCAGAACTGTAGTACTTATTTCCTTCCCATTGTATGTCCTCATTTCCATCGCGAGGTTAACAAGTACACGCTGCAGGAGAAATGAACTTTTATTGGGGCGCAGGGCTGGTAAGCAGAGGGTGCCTACTGCTCAGCGTCTGCTTGGTTAGAGGCTGTCTGCCACCAGAGTTCTGCTGAGCTGCTCAGAGCATCACAACTGAGACTTGGTGTTTTTGAGCCTGCATCTGGAATCAATTTTCAGTAAATCTTTCAACTTTAAACCACGCCATCTGATTTGACATTCCCCACAAAGCTTCACCGCATGACTGCGTGACAGAGGTGCTCGCAGTACACGTAAGTGCAAACTCACACACACACACACACACACACACACACACACACACACACACACGGCTGTACAGTATTGGTAGACTCACACATTCAAACACATATAACATAAACTTAGCAAAAAAAAGAAATGTCCCTTTTTCAGGACCCTGTCTTTCAAAGATAATTCGTAAAAATCCAAATAACTTCACAGATCTTCATTGTAAAGGGCTTAAACACTGTTTCCCATGCTTGTTCAATGAATTATAAACAACTAATGAACATGCACCTGTGGAACGGTCGGTAAGACACTAACAGCTTACAGGTAGGCAATTAAGTTCACAGTTAGGAAACCTTAGGACACTAAAGAGGCCTTTCTACTGACTCTGTAAAACACCAAAAGAAAGATGCCCAGGGTCCCTGCTCATCTGCGTGAACGTGCCTTAGGCATGCTGCAAGGAGGCATGAGGACTGCAGATGTGGCCAGGGCAATAAATTGCAATGTCCATGCTGTGAGACACCTAAGACAGCGCTACAGGGTGACAGGATGGACAGCTGATCGTCCTCGCAATGGCAGACCACGTGTAACAACACCTGCACAGGATCGGTACATCTGAACATCACACCTGCGGGACAGGTACAAGATGGCAACAACAACTGCCCGAGTTACACCAGGAATGCACAATCTCTCCATCAGTGCTCAGACTGTAGGCCTGTAGGCCTGTTGTAAGGCAGGTCCTCACCAGACATCACCGGCAACAACGTCGCCTATGGGCACAAACCCACCATCGCTGGACCAGACAGGACTGGCAAAACGTGCCCTTCACTGACGAGTAGCGGTTTTGTCTCACCAGGGGTGATGGTTGGATTCGCGTTTATCGTCAAAGGAATGAGCGTTACACCGAGGGCAGTACTGTGGAGCGGGATCGATTTGGAGGTGGAGGGTCCGTCATGGTCTGGGGCGGTGTGTCACAGCATCATCGTACTGAGCTTGTTGTCATTGCAGGCAATCTCAAAGCTGTGCGTTACAGGGACGACATCCTCCTCCTTCATGTGGTACCCTTCCTGCAGGCTCATACTGACATGACCCTCCAGCATGACAATGTCACCAGCCACACTGCTCGTTCTGTGCGTGATTTCCTGAAAGACAGGAATGTCAGTGTTCTGCCATGGCCAGCGAAGAGCCCGGATCTCAATCCCATTGAGCACGTCTGGGTCCTGTTGGATCGGAGGGTGAGGGCCATTCCCCTCAGAAATGTCTGGGAACTTGCAGGTGCCTTGGTGGAAGAGTGGGGTAACATCCCACAGCAAGAACTGGCAAATCTGGTGCAGTCCATGAGGAGGAGATGCACTGCAGTACTTAAAGCAGCTGGTGGCCACACCAGATACTGACTGTTATTTTTGATTTTGACCCCCCCTTTGTTCAGGGACACATTATTCCATTTCTGTTAGTCACATGTCTGTGGAACTTGTTCAGATTCTGCCTCAGTTGTTGAATCTTGTAATGTTCATACAAATATTTACACATGTTAAGTTTGCTGAAAATAAACGCAGTTGACAGTGAGAGGACGCTTCTTTTTTTGCTGAGTTTACAAGTTTGCAGCTATTTAAATCGTTAACTTGGCCATTTTATAACACTTTATCATGAGTAAGACACCAGCTTTTGAAGTGAGTGACTCCCTCTCCCTCACTAACTTAGCCAGTGGGTGTCTTTCTTTCCCACTCCACTCTGTAACCTTTCAGCAGAAGTAGATTATGCAGGAAGCATTGTTAATATTCACCAGGTATAGAGACATGGCCCTTGACATCCTGCTCTTCCTAGCCCTTCTCCTATTGGCTGTGTGGTGGTCCTATTGTAATGAGCGGATCAGAAGTCAGGAAGTCAGTAGGACATCCCCATGAGTTATTCATATATTATTAATACTCCTTATAAACCAACCTCAGAAGGGTTTATGACTCCCAGGTTGCTGCACCGCTCACCTCAGTGCCGCAGGAGAATAATATTCAATGAGATCTTTCTCTCTCTTTGGACCTTCTAAAACATGGATCATCAACTAGATTCAGCCGCGGGACAATTATTTTATTGAGGGGAGGGTCAGGGGGCCAGAACGAAATTTTCAATCATTTGTGGACTGCAAATTGACCGTAAGAAGCCCAAACAGATGTCCTATTTGACTAAATCATAATCATTTAAAACCTTGCTTACATTTGTTTATGAGCACATACATGTATGTCTCTATTATGCTTGGGAATACTTTGGAACATATTTCCAATATTGAAATCACTTGGATTTTCTGGTGTTTTGACAGTCTTATGCCCAACGATAAAAAATATAAACTTTTTTTGTATTGCTCAGAGAACATGGGGGGGCCAGTTGGGGAACCCTGCTCTAAAAAAACTTGCATCTTGGGTTTGACTCCGAGACAGCGCTCACTTTACATTGCACCACCATAGCTTCCTATTTCATTTCTTATTTCTCATGTTTTCTTTATTGTATATATATATTTTTATGAGTTATACATTTGTTATATTGATTACTGCGCTGTTAGGTAGAACATGCAAGTTAAGCGTTTCACATTAACTGTGCAGTTGTCAATAGCACTTGTCACTAAAATATACAGTTGAGGTCAGATGTTTACATACACTTAGGCTGGAGTCATTAAAACTTGTTTTTCAACCACTCCACACATTTCTTGTTAACAAATTATAGTTTTGGCAAGTCAGTTAGGACATCTACTTTGTGCATGACATAAGTCATTTTTCCAACAATTGTTTACAGACAGATTACTTCACTTATAATTCACTGTATCACAATTCCAGTGGGTCAAAAGTTTACATACACTAAGTTGACTGTGCCTTTAAACAGTTTGGAAAATTCTAGAAAATGATGTCATGGCTTTAGAAGCTTCTGATAGGCTAATTGACATAATTTGAGTCAATTGGAGGTGTACCTGTGGATGTATTTCAAGGCCTACCTTCAAACTCAGTGCCTCTTTGCTTGACATCATGGGAAAATCAAAAGAAATTAGCTAAGACCTCTAAAAAAAATTATAGACCTCCACAAGTCTGGTTCATCCTTGGGAGCAATTTACAAACAATAGCACGCAAGTATAAACACCATGGGACCACGCAGCCGTCATACCGCTCAGGAAGGAGACATGTTCTGTCTCCTAGAGATTAACGTACTTCAATGTGTAAAGTGCAAATCAATTCCAGAAGAACAGCAAAGGACCTTGTGAAGATGCTGGAGGAAACAGGTACAAAAGTATCGATATCCACAGTAAAACGAGTCCTATATCGACATAACCTGAAAGGCCGCTCAGCAAGGAAGAAGCCACTGCTCCAAAACCACCATAAAAAAAGACAGACTACGGTTTGCAACTGAACATGGGGACAAAGATCATACTTTTTGGAGGAATGTCCTCTGGTCTGATGAAACAAAAATAGAACTGTTTGGTCAAAATGACCATCGTTACATTTGGAGGCAAAAGGGGGAGGCTTGCAAGCCAAAGAACACCATACCAACCGTGAAGCACGGGTGTGGCAGCATCATCTTGTGGGGGTGCTTTGCTGCAGGAGGGACTGGTGCACTATCCAAAATAGATGGCTTCATGAGGAATGAAAATGATGTGGATATATTGAAGCAACATCTCAAGACATCAGTCAGGAAGTTGTCCAAATGGACAATGACCCCAAGCATACTTCCAAAGTTGTGGCAAAATGGCTTAAGGACAAAGTCAAAGTATTGGAGTGGCCATCACAAAGTCCTGACCTCAATCCTATAGACAATTTGTGGGCAGAACTGAAAAAGCGTGTGCGAGCAAGGAGGCCTACAAACTTGACTCAGTTACACCAGCTCTGTCAGGAGGAATGGACCAAAATTCACCCAACTTATTGTGGGAAGCTTGTGGAAGGCTACCCGAAACGTTAAACCCAAGTTAAACAATTTAAAGCAATGCTACCAAATAATACTTGAGTGTATGTAAACTTCTGACCCACTGGGAATGTGATGAAAGAAATAAAAGCTGAAATAAATCATTCTCTCTACTATTATTCTGACATTTCACATTCTTAAAATAAAGTGGTGATCCTAACTGACCCAAGACAGGGAATTTTTACTAGGATTAAATGTCAGGAATTGTGAAAAACTGAGTTTAAATGTATTTGGCTAAGGTGTATGTAAACTTCTGACTTCAACTGTATATTCATGTGCTGTTTTGACTATTCCTGTAATGTGGTTGTTTAACCATCATTGAGATCATATAATGACCAGGGATATCAAGGAGACGTGGTGACACTTAAAGCCAATGCTAGTTGCTGGGTTGAATGGTGTCTCTGACCGATGGAAAATTCTGATTAAGTGAATGATTGAAATGTTGCTGGTCCAATGAGCACCGGATCCACCCTGTCAGTCAAATCTACTTTGTCACAAATGAGATGGTGAAGGAGACTGCATGTCCTCTAACCCCCTCCCCCTTACACTCCCTTGTGCTGCTTATAAAACACTACATTACACCATTAAAGCCCCAGCCGTGCATTATCACACATATTATTACATATTACATGCTAAGGCCGAATCTTCCCCACAAATAGCCCCGAAGCCCTAGTTCCTGCTTGTGATGCCATCCTTAATGGATCATGCACAAAAATCCCTGATAGGTCATTCATTTTTATTAAAATAATATCATGCACATTTCTCTGAATTCTAGCCGGGCCTCTTTGCCACTGAAAGACAACGTTCATTTATGAATCAATTTGAGTCCCCATGCGGCCAGTCAAACAGTGAGCAACACTGTCGTCGGGTAGACTGGCTGCCCATGTATAAAATGTGCTGTTCCAACTGAGCAGGCATGGGACAATCCCATTTCAAACAATAATAATTTCCCCAATAAGGACCAGCCCAGGAACTGCTACATCCAAAATGCAGGGAAAACCATCATCTCCTCCCCCCCCTCATTGGGAGTGCGTGTGCTGACAACTTTGTGGCTGCTTGCGCTCTCTCTCTCTCTCTCTCTCTCTCTCTCTCTCTCTCTGACAGAAGCCCCTGACACCACTTTCGGAGAGGAGCGCTTTGGTATTGTGCTATATCTAATTAAGAACATCCAGGAGATGTAGGAGAGGCACTTCAAGTGTGTTGGCCCGGGTGTGTCTCATGCAGCAAATGCTCTTCACTCTGGAAGTTAAATGAGAGCGAGCACCAGCAGAGTAGAGCGGCGGGGGGGGGGGGAGGCTGCCCCTCTTGGAAGCTCTCACGGGGGCTGGTGAGAACGGAGAGACCCTCAGATCTCCGGCAGATCACTAACAGACATGTGTAGGCCCCTCCGCAGGGGGAAGTGTGTGTGTGTGCGTGTGTGTGTGTGTGTGTGTGTGTGTTGAGGCTGATCTGATGCACCATCGTGGATGGTGATGTTCTGACTAGGGGACACAGGATGAAAGCCTTCTCTGATGAAGGTCTGGGGTGCTGCAGAAGACAAACTAGGTGTTCAGAATTTTTATCAGGCAGGGATGGTTTAGGGAACTGTCACAGCACCATTTTACTGAGGTTAAATTGACAAATCATTACATACTGTACATAATCTTTTGTAATGTTTAATTTGGTTGAATAATCTTATGCAATTGTTGTTCTAATCAATGACCCAAAGGTGGTTGTTTTAGACCTCATGCTGAGCGATGTAAGGACTTAACCCTGTGTGGTAATTAGGGGGGCCTGCCTGCCTGCTGCCTGTAAACCAGCCAGCCTGGATCTGCCTGCTCCCTGTAAACCAGCCAGCCTGGATCTGCCTGCTTGGCCAATTGATTGATTTTACAGCATGGCACTTGCAGCTCTTTGCCCTGCTCTCATTGCTCATCCAATCAGTGAAGGGCCTGTTCCAGAGGACAGCAGTGTTATATTAGAACATCATTAGTACTGTGGTCCTCTTATGGGCCTGTGGCTCAGTACACTGCTCCAGCACTAGTCCCATGTCCCACAGGTTTGATTGGATGGAGATGGTGTATCTCGTGTTAGCCTTTCATCAGCCTGTGGATGTTGCCAATGTATCATTTGAGTTGTTCCTGGTCCAGTGGTCAGCAGCGATGGAGACCAGTCCAGACCAGTGCCAGTGTTTGTCGACATGCAGCTGCCCCCCGTCCCCGTCCCCCCGCTGTGCCGTGTGCCAGACTGTCTGTGGCTGATGTCTGTGGGCAGCTGTACAGTCGTGTGTGTGTGTGTGTCCTGAATACCTTGTCACTCATACAGAGACCCTGTAAATCACATTCCTCTCCCCTTGGGGACTGAAGAATGCAGGACATGCTGTAAAATGCATACCTCGAGAGCCCTTTTAATTCACAACAGACATGTCTGCTTTACTGCAGGGTTTAGAGGGGCATGCTTTCCTTTGAGGGCCCTGTGATGACAAAGGGTTGAAAATGACTTCCGCTAAAAATATCAGGTGTAAGCTGTGGATTTACTGAACCGTTGGTTACTGTTTCTGTTTCTGAGAACAGAACTGGTACTTGTGGACATGGAGCTAGTGTTAGGGTTAGGGGGGTTGTGATTCAGGCAAGGGTAAGGGTTGAACCAGGATGTGGACATGAAGCTAAGGGTAAGGTAAGGGTAAGGGTTGAACCAGGATGTGGACATGAATTGAATTGAACTTATTTGAGTAAGAGACATATACAACAATATGTACAATGTGGTCCCAGAGAATAGCACTTCAAAGTATTAATTAAAACCCTTGTTTCCAAAGTGGTCCTCATGAAGCTAGGGTTAGGGTTGAACCTGGATGTGGACATGAAGCTAGGGTTAGGGTTGAACCTGGATGTGGACATGAAGCTAGGGTTAGGGTTGAACTGAGATGTGGACATGAAGCTAGGGTTAGGGTTGAACCTGTATGTGGACATGAAGCTAGGGTTAGGGTTGAACCGAGATGTGGACATGAAGCTAGGGTTAGGGTTGAACCGAGATGTGAACATGGAGCTAGGGTTAGGGTTGAACCTGGATGTGGACATGGAGCTAGGGTTAGGGTTGAACCTGGATGTGGACATGAAGCTAGGGTTAGGGTTGAACCTGGATGTGGACATGAAGCTAGGGTTAGGGTTGAACCGAGATGTGGACATGAAGCTAGGGTTAGGGTTGAACCGAGATGTGGACATGGAGCTAGGGTTAGGGTTGAACCTGGATGTGGACATGAAGCTAGGGTTAGGGTTGAACCTGGATGTGGACATGAAGCTAGGGTTAGGGTTGAACCTGGATGTGGACATGAAGCTAGGGTTAGGGTTGAACCTGGATGTGGACATGAAGCTAGGGTTAGGGTTGAACCTGGATGTGGACATGAAGCTAGGGTTAGGGTTGAACCTGAATGTGGACATGAAGCTAGGTTTAGGGTTGAACCTGGATGTGGACATGAAGCTAGGTTTAGGGTTGAACCTGGACGTGGACATGAAGCTAGGTTTAGGGTTGAACCTGGATGTGGACATGAAGCTAGGGTTAAGGTTGAACCTGTATGTGGACATGAAGCTAGGGTTAGGGTTGAACCTGTATGTGGACATGAAGCTAGGGTTAGGGTTGAACCTGTATGTGGACATGAAGCTAGGGTTAGGGTTGAACTGAGATGTGGACATGAAGCTAGGGTTAAGGTTGAACCTGGATGTGGACATGAAGCTAGGGTTAGGGTTGAACCTGGATGTGGACATGAAGCTAGGGTTAAGGTTGAACCTGGATGTGGACATGAAGCTATTGTTAGGGTGGAACCTGGATGTGGACATGAAGCTAGGGTTAGGGTTGATAAGGTTGAGGTTAAGGCTGGTGCCTTCTGTAATAAACCTGGGTTCTTTTAAAACATTTCCAGATTTTTTAAGAACCCCCTCAATGTCTGCCTAATGTGTTTGTAGTCTATACATGCTACACAAGTCAGTACATCTGCCTATTATCACCCTATTGGATCTACAGTGCCAATAAATTGAGATGTTGCTAATTTATGACTTGAGTCTCACTAACCCCTTTACTGATACGATTTCATATCCTCGGGCTATTTTCTCTCTTTCAATTCTCTGAGAGAATAAGGAATTCCAGTGGCAAAAGCTCTCAAAAACCTCAGATCAAACGTATTCTCGGCTGAATTAGCTGTCAGAATAAAATCATTTGTTCCTCAGCGCTAACACTCTTGCTTGACGCTTTGTCCCTCCCTGGACCTCTCTCTCTCTCTCTCTCTCTCTCTCTCTCTCTCTCTCTCGCTCTCGCTCACTCACTCACTCACTCTCTAACTGGTGTGTGTGTTTTATGTGGTTTCAACAGCCATTTCCTTTGGGCCAATCTGTCCCTGTTGGACGACACACAGGTTAACGTTAGCAACGGCTCTGTATGCACTTTGCGGTTTTACAAGTGTGCCCTTTCTCATCAGCTTCTGGAGTGAAACTAGCGTTGTGTCCAGGCCAACTTTACAAGCGGGGGGCAAGACGGGGTCGGAAGAACCTATTTCAAAGCCTCCATAATTACCTTGAAAGATAGTCTTAGAAATGTCTGATATGATAGGATTCAATGTGGGAGGAAAAATGCTTTGTTGGCAGCAAAGGAGAGAGAGAGAGAGAACTTGTGTGGCTTCAAAAGAAGAAAGTTTTCCTCCTGAATTATTTAAGCAATCAACACTCATATACTTCTAAGATTAAAGGAGAGGTTTTCAAAGAACAGTTCAACTCTCTGATGTACTGGCTACTGTCTATTGTCTACTGTCTCTATGTTCCGTTTTGAACCAAGGAGTGGGAAATATAACAACGTACCATTTATATTGTGGGGGGGGATTTCTGTACATGGGACTTTTCTTTATATATGAATTTTATAGGCCAATTGAATTCAAATCGGCCTGGTATTGTATATTGGAGACCTAAAACAACGCAACCTAATTTCAAACATGTCATATTCCATGAGAAACAACACCCATGGTTTGAAATAACTCACCAGACAGCAATTAAGTAGAAAAAAACAACAACAAAAAACAATATTGTATTTCATAAAAATGTACAAAAGATATATACATATCCAACACAACAGAGTTGCATGGCAGTGTACAAAAAAAAACGTAGATTCCTAATACACTATTGATATCTTTAGTATCCTCGTCATCATCAAGGGCGGCACTGGAGAAAAAGTCATTTGACACCGAACAGGAGGATTCTCTTTCCATTTTAGATTTTTCCTAATTCATCACCAAGAGTTAATAGCAACGTTGTCAGCCCCAGAATATGTATCATATCAAGCGTTTGCATATTCTTCAGAAATGGTTGCTTAATTCCAGCCACAACTTGTCCCCGACACTGAGACGTCACTGTTCATCTAAATAGTCCAACTCAACGCGGCAGACAAATAAGACGACGGCTCATATCGAAGACACTGTGTGGAAGTAGACCTGACATGACTAAATAGACTCTATTGAATGATTGAATCATTTTTCTCCCAGATTCTTTTGTTGCTGCAACTTCACTGACAGAAGAAGAAAAAATCTAATCTGCACAGATGAATGAGTTTCAGATAAGATCTGAGAGAAAGAATCAAATCGTTTTTTTTTTTAGATCAAGTCATTTACACAATTTACATATATGTGTGTCTTTAAATAACTAAATGATAGAAAGATCCCAAAATCGGTATCTGGTTGCACTTCAATGCGATCTGTGACATATGCGTGTCTTGCATATTCTGCGGCATAGCCAGGCACTTGGTAAACTTGTTTTACTGCAGAACTGTACACTATCTCATGTACAACATTAACAGAATTGTGCTGTGGATTACATTGTACTTACTTACTCATCTAAGGCAAAATATGGCTTCTCAATAGATATGAAATCGCCATATTAGCTCCATAATGATACTGTACAGGATAATACAATAAGTAGCACAAACATAGTGGTGTTTTAGCATGAAGTCTTCCGAATCTCATGGGTTCCTTAGTCTCTGGTGGTCGTCAAAGTTCTCCAATGAGGTGCTTAGTGTTCAATCACATGGTCAGGAGGACCTCTGCAACAATGTTAACTAGTAGGTTCCCCTCGTGTCATTCACACAGCCAGTTTAAACTCTTGGTGGCAGATAAGCTATCGTTCTTAGAGCTTGGGTTACAATAGGTCACTTCTTTTAACACACGTCCTGGGCCAAATACACCAAGGTAGGTACCGTGTGCTTTACCTGTCTCTGCCTTCAGCGTATTTGGGATCATCCTTATGACATCATGCTGAGGAACTTGTTCTCTTCTGCAAGCGCGGTGAGCAGGGAGCTCATATCGCCGATGGCCATGTTGCTGCCCCCTGCAGGGAGGGGCAGGGAGGGCAGGGTGACAGAGTTCCGGGGGGTGGTGAGTCTGGAGGAGGTCTGGGACAGACTCTGGAGGATACTGGGGCTGATGGTGCCTGACATCAGGCTGGAGTGGTCCCCGTCATCCAGCATGGTGTCAAAGTCAATCTGGGGATCCTCTGCCCCTGTCCCATTGGACGAGTCCACCGTACTGGAGACCTGGTTGTTTACTCCCGGTGAGGTCATGGAGGTCTCAGTGCTGTCTGAGGGACATTGAAGAACATCCACTACTGGTGATGTCATCATCTGCATGTTGACGTTCCTGTTTGGCCCAAACACGTGTATCTGTCCTGTGTAGAACATAACATTGTTGTCTGTGTTGTTGCCATTACTGCAGTGATTGCCAATTGAGTTTTGTCGCTGGATTGTCATTGACCCTGAATGCTGTCTGCTTAGAGACTTATGTTCTGTGGGCGGTCTTGGCTGGATGAGTATTTGACCTCCATTCTGTATAGGATGCTGAACCTGGGACGCTATATTATATTTCTGTTGATGTGAGATCATCCACGAAGAGTTCACACCGCTATCCTTAAATGTGACTTGAGACGATTGACTCCCCACTGGCTGCGTCCTCAGTCGGCTGTTCTGCGTGTCTACACTGTGCACTGTGCCACTAACTGACATACTACTACAGGAGGACCGCTGGTTAGCGTTAGCGTTAGCATCAATAGGACCGAGACCCTGGTTAAACCCATACTCGAGTCTCACTCGTTCATTGAGGTTAGCATTAGCGGGCTGCTGTTGCTGTAGGCTCTGTTGGACACAGCCCAGCCTGGAGTCTGTCTTCTGCTGCTGTATGTATCTCCCCTGCTGGGCTGCATGAGCCAGGTTGTGGTTAATCTGTGCAATGTGTTGGTTGGAGTTAAGATTCTGCTTCTGGAACGAGACAAAGTTCTGTTTCTGTTGGACCATGGCGAGGTTTGAGTTGCTTCGACCGAACGGCAGATGTTGGGTTGGGTTGTGAAGAGCTTCCACAGTCCCTGAGCTGACCTCATTCCACTGTACCGGCATGGTGCTCGTCTTACTGAGTGAGGAGGGGAAAGACTGCTTCGGATGGCCTGGGCTTAGGGCACAGGAGAGGCGCTTGGTTTGTGGTGCAGACGAAGGGTTCATACTCATATTGGTGTCCACCACAGCCATCCTTCCCTGGTGGTAAAACTGCTGTTGTTGCTGGGGGTTAGGGTTTATTGTGTTTCCATGGAAACCACATTGTGCTTGTCGGTTGTACCCGTTGGCACAGTCTGACTCACCAGCTCCGCCCTGAGCGGTGATGTAGTGAACGACGTCATCCGGAAGTACCATCATCTCCTCCTCACTGCTGTTGCGTCTACCGCTCATATCGCCGGCCATGGTCTCCATGGCCACGTTCTCAGAGATGCTGGGCGGCCGGGGGCAGTAGGGGTACCGCTGCAGGCTGTCGTCGGAGCGCGGCTGGTGGCTCTGGAGCACCAGGTGGCACCGCTCGGCTGCAGACAGGGCCTGGTTCGGCAGGGAGGCGTGTGGGTGGAGGTTCTGCATGTTGCCCGTGCTGTTGTAGTGCTGCACCTGAGGCTGATGGGACAGCGGGGACAAAGGGTCCAGGGACGGCCGCCGGGGGACGGGGTCGCTAGCCCGACGGGGAATGTTGGACGGAGCTTCGTGGGGCATCATGCTGCGGCCGTTATAGTTTCCCATATCGCCGCTGCAGCGCCTGGGAACCCCACTGGGGACAACGGGGTCGAAGGAGGAGTAACCAGACGACGAGTCTCCCTGGGAAGCGTCCCTGTAGAGGGCCAAGCAGGTCTTGAGACTCATCCTCTCCATGTTGGGTAAAGGTGTGGGTGGGGCTCCGCCTGTAGCCGCCGCATATTTCGCCTTGAGGTGGTAGTGCTGGGCGGGGGTGAGGCTGAGGTGACTGGGCAGCCGTCCACCTCCTCCACCACCCCCGCACTGGCTGGCGTCGCTGGAGCGGCGGGACAGGTCTGCAGAGATGGGGTCGTAGGAGCCGGTGGAGCTGATGTTGTGGTGGCGGTGGCCACTGAATGCGGAGGCGTCACTGGAGCGGCGGCTGGAGTAGCAGGGGGAGATGCCAGAGGAGCGGCGGCTGATGTAGGCAGAGGAGATGGTGCTGGTGGCGCTGTCTCTGCGCTCCATCAAATGGTCCAGCTGGTTCAGGACAGTCACCTTACTGGAACACAGCTCACTGAGGCTGAACGATCCAGGCCCGCCACCCATATTTCCACTCTCCAAAAGGGACCCTGAAGCGAAGAAGAATTGATTTCACACAGGAGGAATGTAGCCTGAATAGATTTCTGAATGTACTGAATACTCAAAAAGGATAATTATGAAAACACTGGTTACTTCTTTCTTTTTATGTTTACTCACCGCTTGCTGGTATGGGCGGTAGCTTGGTGTTCTGGACTGGAGGAGCTGGATGATGATTGGCCCACTGGCAGGAGTCCCTCGCCGTCTTCAGTTTCTCCTTCTTCAGGTGTTCTAGTCCGTGGATGTGGCTGAGGCCTAGGTGTTGACGTAGGTGGAGGCCCACCCCGACCCCTGCTGTCCCAGACGAGAGGCCAGAGAAGGAGGAGTCCATGAGGGGCCCCGAGGGGTCGTCCAGTCCAGTCAGGTCCCCCATGCTGCCCCCGCCGCTGTGGAGGGCCATCTCTACTCCACTGTCATGGTTGGTGGAACTGCCAAGTGGCGACGGCTCGCTGCTACATGACGACTGACCACCAGGGCTGGACTGATACATCTAGAGAGAGAGGCAGAGAGAAACAACATGTTTATATCTAAAAAGGAAAGGGATCGCCATCTAACGAAGAGGAAGTAGAACAGTGATAACAGAACAACATAAGGAGATGTACAGTGAATCATGCAAGTTCTTTTCTCCACAACTTTAATTGTAAATAACGAGTGTTGGTTGGGGTGGCTACAGATTACAGCGCTCTTTAGACTGTCTGTGAATTAGAAATGGGGGAGATGAAAGGATGCTTGAGTACATGCTAGGCCAGCACACGGGGCTATGAATCTGTGGCTCTCTGGGTTGTGGGGCTCCCCAGTCCCTCTTTATGGTGTACAGTATGAGGACTTCAGATTCTGTAATAACTATTATACACATGTTTGGACTGTTCCTTACTGGCTATGGCTTGTCATACAGCAGCAGAACATGATGATGAAATGAAGGGAGATATTATGAAAGATATTCTGTATTGAACTGAAGCTCAAACTGAAGCTGTGCTCACCTTAGTAAGGTCTGTCCTTAAGGAAAGTTTCAAAGAGAAGAGAAATGGAAAGGAAACGTGCAGAGAGTGTTAGATAGGAAGGATAAAAGTTTGTTAGGTAAGATTTGCATGCCATTGTTAGTAGGGGCTCCGAGTGAGAAAGTAGAAGGGCATTATTTGTATTTAACCAGGCAAGTCAGTTAAGAACAAATTCTTATTTACAATGACAGCCCGGAACAGTGGGTTAACTGCCTTGTTCAGGGACAGAACGACAGATTTTTACCTTGTCAGCTCGGGGATTCAATCTAGCAACCTCTCGGTTACTGACCCAATGCTCTAACCACTAGGCTACCTGCCGCCCCTTATCTGATTGCACAAATCTATAAAGTGGCTAAACCATAGATTGGGAGGGCACACATAACCGTACGGTAACCTAAAAACGGTCTGTGTTTGCTGAATTATATTTCCACTTCTACTCCAAATGATCTCTCTTTCACCAGATGATCTCTTACCACAGACTTCTCCGTCTTGATAGACTTGACCTGCAGGTAGTCCTCCATGCCTCTCGAGGTGCTTTCCATCTCCTCCTCCGTGCCCCGGCCTGTCTCGTTCTCTCCATTCTCTTTGGGTGGCACTGGTCTGCTGGGCGGCAGGTCGCTGCGCTGTTTCTTGGTGACGTGGGCCTCTGGTCCGTGGACTGTCTTCACGTGCTTCCTGAGAGAGCTGGGGTCCGTGTAGCGCTTCGTACAGCCGGGGACTTTACACACGTAGGGTTTCTGTGGATACAAGTGTATTTATTTCATCTTTATTTAGAAAGGTTATACGCCGAGAGATAAAAGAAAAGCAGATTTTTTTGTCCATTTAAAATAACATCAAATGGATCAGAAATACAGTATAGACATTGTTAATGTTGTAAATGGCAGATTTTTTTATCTGCATAGGCGTACAGAGGCCCATTATCAGCAACCATCACTCCTGTGTTCCAGTGGCACGTTGTGTTAGCTAATCCAAGTTTATCATTTTAAACTGGCAGCTTTATTAAATAGTACCCGCAAAACACCATTCTCAACGTCAACAGTGAAGAGGCGACTCCGGGATGCTGGCCTATGCAGATTTACAAAGAAAAAGCCATATCTCAGACTGGCCAATAAAAATAATTAAGATGGGAAAAAGAACAGACACTGGACAGAGGAACTCTGCCTAGAAGGCCAGCTTCATACTGATGCTCCAGAAACTCAACTAGTCTAAAGAAGGCCAGTTTTACTGCTTCTTTAATCCGGACAACAGTTTTCAGCTGTGCCGACATAATTGCAAAAGGGTTTTCTCATGATCAATTAGCCTTTTAAAATAATAAACTTGGATTATCTAACACAACGTGCCATTGGAACACAGGAGTGATGGTTGCTGATAATGGGCCTTTGTATGCCTATGTAGATATTCCATAAAAAAATCTGCCGTTTCCAGCTACAATAGTCATTTACAACATTAACAATGTCTACACTGTATTTCTGATCAATTTGGTGTTATTTTAATGGCCGAAAACAGTTTTTTTCTTTCAAAAACAAGGAAATTTCTAAATGGACCCAAACTTTTGAACGGTAGTGTGTATTTAATGCGAAGCGATTTACAGTACAGTGAGTGTATACATTTAAATGTGGCCCCAGCGGGAAGCAAACCGACAACCCTGGAGTGGTTACCACCACACTCTTACCAAGTGAGCCACACAGGATCCAGAGTGAGATTAATATCATGCAGTTCATATTCTGTTTAATAACATTCAAATACATGCCTGGGAATTAGAATATCCATCCCCTCCTACTTACTCAGATTAGCTGTGACTAGCTGTTGTTGTAAACACGCAATTAGAGTGTATAAATTATGTATGCAAGACCAGTGACTTGTTGGTTCTGCTTACAGCCACAGAATATCACTAAGATTTATGCGGTTTCCAGTAATAAAGTTACAGTTATACTGGTGTGTGTGTGTGTGTGTGTGTGCGCGTGCGTGTGTGTGGATCCATGGGATGCTGTGCTCTCCCCCTACACTTCTCTCCTCTATCTCCTGATGGATAGGCCAGTAGGAGGCTTGGAACAGATCCAGGGTTCATTTTGTATTGGTGATCTGCAGGTGGTCTGGATCTCCATTAGGGATGCCTACGCTTGATTCACACTAATGCACTGTGGGGCTGCCATGCTCATTAGTTCCGTACATCATTATTTACTCACACACACGCCTGCATACACACACACACACACACACACACACACTTAGGAACACACGCACACACACAAACGAACACAACACACACACACACACACACACACACGGCCGTGGTTTAATGACGCAAGTATAGACGTCCAAGAACAATCCCCGCGCGTGATGGGAAAAGGTCCACACATCTCATTTCAGCCTGAATATGTAAAAGGCTAGCAGACAACCGATTGAAGATGCATACGTCAGTTTGTATTTTCGTGATGCCACAATCTTTTGGCCCAGGACCTTAAGGTAAGTCACAAAAGGTAGAAGAGTATTGATCCTATGCATGGCTGTCTAAGAGAATATCTAATGGACTTTATAAGTGAGTCTGTCTGAAGTCTTGGCAGGGCAGAATGGAGCTGCAGTGCTGTGCAGTGTGGGAGCTTGACAGCATCCAAAATGGTGCCCGATTGCCTGCATAGTACGCTGTTTTTAGACCAGGGCCCTGAAAGTACTGCGCTATGAAGGGGATAGGGTGGTGTTTGGGAGGCAGCCCCAGTAGGATCTCATTGAAGTGTGTGTGTGCGCGTGAGCGCACCTCGTTGGAGTGTGTGCGATTCTGGTGCTTGGCTCTGTCGGAGGCGTTGGAGAAGGCTTTGTTGCATCCCTCGTGGTCACACACATACGGTTTTTCCCCGGTGTGAGATCGCAGGTGGGTCTTCAGATTCTCCAGGCGAGAATAGGCCTTACAGCAGCCCTCAAACTGCAAGAGAGAGAAAGGAAAACACCAAAGCAGTCAAACACAGGATCTTTGTACAGTGTATTTCACATCTATCCTTGTTTTCCATTCCTGTTTAATTTCTATAAAGATGTCCTTTGCCATTCTTGTGCAATGAATGATACTCTTGTGTGGAGGCACATACAGTGCATTCGGAAAGTATTCAGACCCGTTGACTTTTTCCACATTTTGTTACGTTACAGCCTTATTCTAAAATTGATTTAAAAAAAAAAAATCTCATCAAGCTACACACAATACCCCATAATGACAAAGCAAAAACTGGTTTCGGGATTTTTTTTATCAAATGTTTCAAAAATAAAAAACAGAAATACCTTATTTACATAACTATTCAGACCCTTTGCTTTGAGACTTGAAATTGAGCTCAAGTGCATCCTGTTTCCATTGATCATCCTTGAGTTGTTTCTACAACTTTATTGGAGTCCACCTGTGGTAAATTCAATTGATTGGACATGATTTGGAAATGCACACACCTGTCTATATAAGTTCCCAATGTTGACAGTGCATGTCAGAGCAAAAACCAAGCCATGAGGTCGAAGGAATAGAGCTTCGAGGCACAGATCTGGGGAAGGGTACCAAAAAATGTCTGCAGCATTGAAGGTCCCCAAGAACACAGTGGCCTCCATCATTCTTAAATGGAAGATGTTTTGAACCACCAAGACTCTTCCTAGAGCTGGCTGCCTGGCCAAACTGAGAAATCAGGGAAGAAAGGCCTTGGTCAGGGAGGTGACCAAGAACCCGATAGTCACTCTGACAGAGATCCAGAGTTCCTCTGTGGAGATGGGAGAATCATCCAGAAGGTCAACCATCTCTGCAGCACTCCACCAATCAGGCCTTTATGGTAGAGTGGCCAGACAGAAGCCACTCCTCAGTAAAAGGAACATGACAGCCCTGTTGGATTTTGGCTGCAGTCACTGCCAAAGGTGCTGCAACAAAGTAGCTGTGCACCAGAAGAGGAAAGAACTGATCCCAGCCATGAAAGCTGCCAGAGCTCGCGGGGACATTGCTTACATCCGCTATGACAGGCTCATTGACCACCCCCCCTCCCAGAAGCCTGGAAGGGATGAGAGAGCCAAACCTATGGGTTCATAGCTTCAACAACGCAGCACACACCACACACACACACACACACACACACACACACACACACACACACACACACACACACACACACACACACACACACACACACACACACACACACACACACACACACAATTGATTAATGACTTGCTAAATGTGTATTTTTTCGCTTACATTGTTTGCTCTCTCCAGTATAATGTCTGTCTCTGATAAGCTACCCAGGAAAGGGCTGAAAATAGCCCATATTAATATGTGTAGCCTTAGAAATAAGGTTCATGAAATCAATAACTTGCTAACATCAGATAACATTCATATGTTATATTAGCCATTTCTGAGACTCACTTAGATAATTCATTTGATGATACATCAGTAGCAATACAAGGATATAACATCTATAGAAGAGACAGAAATGCTTATGGGGGAGGTGTTGCTGTATATATTCAGAGCCATATCCCTGTAATGCTTAGAGAAGTTCTTATGTCAAGTGTTATTGAAGTGTTGTGGTTGCAGGTTCTCTTGGCACATCTAAAGCCTTTTCTTTTGGGGTGTTGCTATAGGCCACTTACTGTATGTGCTAACAGTCAGTATCTAAATAATATGTGTGAAATGCTTGATAGTGTATGAGATGTAAACAGAGAGGTCTACTTTCTTGGGGACCTGAATATTGACTGGTTTCATCAAGCCGTCCGCTCAAGAGGAAGCTTCTTACTGTAACCAGTGCCTGTAATCTGGTTCAGGTTATTAACCAACCTACCAGGGTGTTTACAAACACTACAAGTACAAGATCATCCAAATATATTGATCACGTTTTTACTAATGCTGTAGAACTTTGTTCTGAAGCTGTATCCGTACCCATTGGATGCAGTGACCACAATATAGTGGCTACATCCAGGAGAGCCAAAGTTCTAACAGCTGGACCTAAAATAGTGTATAAGAGATCATACAAAAGATTTTGCTGTGACTCTTATGTGGACGATGTTAAAAATATTTGTTGGTCTGATGTGATTAATGAGGAGCATCCAGACGCTGCACTTGATGCATTTATGAAATTGCTTCTTCCAACTATTGATAAACATGCACCTGTTAAGCAACTCACTGTTAGAACTGTGAAGGATCCATGGATTGATGAGGAATTGAAAAACTGTATGGTTGAAAGAGATGGAGCAAAAGGAATGGCTAATAAGTCTGGCTGCACATCTGACTGGCTGACTTACTGCAAATTGAGAAATGATGTGACTAAACTCAACAAAAAAAGAAGAACAAACTGTATTATGAAGCCAATATCAATGATATAAAGAATGATGGAAAACACCTTTGGAGTACTTTAAATGAAATTATGGGCAGAAAGACAAATTCAACTCCATCTTTCATCGAATCAGATGGCTTATTCATCACGAAACCATTTGATGTTGCCAATTATTTTTATGATTATTTCATTGGCAAAGTGGGCAAACGTAGGCAGGGAATGCCAACAATGAACAGTAAGCAATTGTATTCATGCATAAAAAAACAAATAATGAAAGAAAAGCATTGCAAGTTTGAATTCTGTAAAGTTATGTGGGAGAAGTGGGAATTTTTTTGTTATCGATCAATAACGACAAACCTCCAGGCATTGACAACTTAGATGGAAAGCAACTGAGGATGGTAGCTGACTCTATAGCCACTCCTATCTGTCATATTTTTAATCTGAGCCTAGAGGAAAGTCTTTGTCAGGGCTGGAAGGAAGCCAAAGTAATTCCGCTACCCAAGAGTGGTAAAGCAGCCTTTACTGGTTCTAACAGCAGACCTATAAGCTTGCTGCCAGCTCTTAGCAAACTGTTGTAAAATATTATGTTTGACCAAATACAATGCTATTTCTCTGTAAACAGATTAACAACAGACTTTCAGCATGCTTATAGAGAAGGGCACTCAACATGTACTGCACTGACACAAGTGACGGATGATTGGTTGAAATAAATTGCAATAAGAAGATTGTGGGAGCTGTACTGTTAGATTTGAATGCAGTCTTTGATATTATTGACCATAACCTGTTGTTGTGTTATGGCTTTTCAACCTATGCCATGTCATGGATTCAGAGCTATCTATCTAATATAACTCAAAGGGTTTTCTTTAATGGAAGCTTCTCTAATGTCAAACATGTAAAGTGTGGTGTACTGCAGGGCAGCTCTCTAGGCCCTCTACTCTTTTCTATTTTTTACCAATGACCTGCCACTGGCATTAAACAAAGCATGTGTGTCCATGTATGCTTATGATTCAACTATATACGCATCAGCAACCACAGCTAATGAAGTCACTGAAACCCTTAACAAAGAGTTGCAGTCTGTTTTGGAATGGGTGGCCAGTAATAAACGTGTCCTGAACATCTCTAAAACTAAGAGCATTGTATTTGGTACAAATCATTCCTTACGTTTTAGACCTCAGCTGAATCTGGTAATGAATTGTGTGGCTGTTGAACAAGTTGAGGACACTAAATTACTTGCCATTACTTTAGATTGTAAACGGTCTTGGTCAAAATCATATAAATTCAATGGTTGTAAATATGGGGAGAGTTCTGGCCGTAATAAAGAGGTGCTCAGATTTTTTGACACCATACTCCTAAAAGCAAGTTCTGCGGGCTCTAGTTTTGTCTAATCTTGATTATTGTCCAGTCGTGTGGTCCGGTGCTGCAAGGAAAGACCGAGTTAAGCTGCAGCCCAGAACCGAGCGGCACGTTTTGATCTTCATTGTAATCAGAGGGCTGATATAAATACTATGCATACCAGTCTCTCTTGGCTGAGAGTTGAGGAGAGACTGACTGCATCACTTATTTTTATAAGAAACATTGTGTTGAAAATCCCAAATTGTTTGCATAGTCAACTTACACACAACTCTGACACACACACTTATCCCACCAGACATGCCACCAGGGGTCTTTTCACAGTCCCCAAATCCAGAACAAATTCAATAAAGTGTTCAGTATTATATAGAGCCCTAATTGCATGGAACTTCCTTCCATCTCATATTGTTCAAATAAACAGCAAACCTGGTTTAAAAAAACAGATAAAGCAACACCTCACGGCACAACGCCTCTCCCCTATTTGAACTAGATAGTTTGTATGTATGCATTGATATGTAGGCTACATGTGCCATTTTAATGTATGTACAGTGGGGAGAACAAGTATTTGATACACTAACCGATTTTGCAGTTTTTCCTACTTACAAAGCATGTAGAGGTCTGTAATTTGTATCATAGGTACACTTCAACTGTGAGAAACGGAATCTAAAACAAAAATCCAGAAAATCACATTGTATGATTTTTAAGTAATTAATTAGCATTTTATCGCATGACATAAGTATTTGATACATCAGAAAAGCAGAACTTAATATTTGGTACAGAAACCTTTGTTTGCAATTACAGAGATCATACGTTTCCTGTAGTTCTTGACCAGGTTTGCACACACTGCAGCAGGGATTTTAGCCCACTCCTCCATACAGACCTTCTCCAGATCCTTCAGGTTTCGTGGCTGTCGCTGGGCAATACGGACTTTCAGCTCCCTCCAAAGATTTTCTATTGGGTTCAGGTCTGGAGACTGGCTAGGCCACTCCAGGACCTTGAGATGCTTCTTACAGAGCCACTCCTTAGTTGCCCTGGCTGTGTGTTTCGGGTCGTTGTCGTGCTGGAAGACCCAGCCATGACCCATCTTCAATGTTCTTACTGAGGGAAGAAGGTTGTTGGCCAAGATCTCGCGATACATGGCCCCATCCATCCTCCCCTCAATACGGTGCAGTCGTCCTGTCCCCTTTGCAGAAAAGCATCCCCAAAGAATGATGTTTCCACCTCCATGCTTCACGGTTGGGATGGATTTCTTGGGGTTGTACTCATCCTTCTTCTTCCTCCAAACACGGCGAGTGGAGTTTAGACCAAAAAGCTCTATTTTTGTCTCATCAGACCACACAACCTTCTCCCATTCCTCCTCTGGATCATCCAGATGGTCATTGGTAAACTTCAGACAGGCCTGGACATGCGCTGGCTTGAGCAGGGGGACCTTGCCTGTGCTGCAGGATTTTAATCCATGACAGCGTAGTGTGTTACTAATGGTTTTATTTGAGACTGTGGTCCCAGCTGTCTTCAGGTCATTGACCAGGTCCTGCCGTGTAGTTCTGGGCTGATCCCTCACCTTCCTCATGATCATTGATGCCCCACGAGATGAGATCTTGCATGGAGCCCCAGACCGAAGGTGATTGACCGTCATCTTGAACTTCTTCCATTTTCTAATAATTGCACCAACAGTTGTTGCCTTCTCACCAAGCTGCTTGCCTATTGTCCTGTAGCCCATCCCAGCCTTCTGCAGGTATACAATTTTATCCCTGATGTCTTTACACAGCTCTCTAGTCTTGGCCATTGTGGAGAGGTTGGAGTCTGTTTGATTGAGTGTGTGGACAGGTGTCTTTTATACAGGTAACGAGTTCAAACAGGTGCAGTTAATACAGGTAATGAGTGTAGAACAGGAGAGCTTCTTAAAGAAAAACTTATAGGTCTGTGAGAGCCGGAATTCTTACTGGTTGGTAGGTGATCAAATACTTATGTCATGCAATAAAATGCTAATTAATTACTTAAAAATCATACAATGTGATTTTCTGGATTTTTGTTTTAAGATTCCGTCTCTCACAGTTGAAGTGTACCTATGATAAAAATTATAGACCTCTACATGCTTTGTAAGTAGGAAAACCTGCAAAATCAGCAGTGTATCAAATACTTGTTCTCCCCACTGTATGTACAGTGCCTTGCGAAAGTATTCGGCCCCCTTGAACTTTGCGACCTTTTGCCACATTTCAGGCTTCAAACATAAAGATATAAAACTGTATTTTTTTGTGAAGAATCAACAACAAGTGGGACACAATCATGAAGTGGAACGACATTTATTGGATATTTCAAACTTTTTTAACAAACCGAAAACTGAAAAATTGGGCGTACAAAATTATTCAGCCCCTTTACTTTCAGTGCAGCAAACTCTCTCCAGAAGTTCAGTGAGGATCTCTGAATGATCCAATGTTGACCTAAATGACTAATGATGATAAATACAATCCACCTGTGTGTAATCAAGTCTCCGTATAAATGCACCTGCACTGTGATAGTCTCAGAGGTCCGTTAAAAGCGCAGAGAGCATCATGAAGAACAAGGAACACACCAGGCAGGTCCGAGATACTGTTGTGAAGAAGTTTAAAGCCGGATTTGGATACAAAAAGATTTCCCAAGCTTTAAACATCCCAAGGAGCACTGTGCAAGCGATAATATTGAAATGGAAGGAGTATCAGACCACTGCAAATCTACCAAGACCTGGCCGTCCCTCTAAACTTTCAGCTCATACAAGGAGAAGACTGATCAGAGATGCAGCCAAGAGGCCCATGATCACTCTGGATGAACTGCAGAGATCTACAGCTGAGGTGGGAGACTCTGTCCATAGGACAACAATCAGTCGTATATTGCACAAATCTGGCCTTTATGGAAGAGTGGCAAGAAGAAAGCCATTTCTTAAAGATATCCATAAAAAGTGTTGTTTAAAGTTTGCCACAAGCCACCTGGGAGACACACCAAACATGTAGAAGAAGGTGCTCTGGTCAGATGAAACCAAAATTGAACTTTTTGGCAACAATGCAAAACGTTATGTTTAGCGTAAAAGCAACACAGCGCATCACCCTGAACACACCATCCCCACTGTCAAACATGGTGGTGGCAGCATCATGGTTTGGGCCTGCTTTTCTTCAGCAGGGACAGGGAAGATGGTTAAAATTGACGGGAAGATGGATGGAGCCAAATACAGGACCATTCTGGAAGAAAACCTGATGGAGTCTGCAAAAGACCTGAGACTGGGATGGAGATTTGTCTTCCAACAAGACAATGATCCAAAACATAAAGCAAAATCTACAATGGAATGGTTCAAAAATAAACATATCCAGGTGTTAGAATGGCCAAGTCAAAGTCCAGACCTGAATCCAATCGAGAATCTGTGGAAAGAACTGAAAACTGCTGTTCACAAATGCTCTCCATCCAACCTCACTGAGCTCGAGCTGTTTTGCAAGGAGGAATGGGAAAAAATGTCAGTCTCTCGATGTGCAAAACTGATAGAGACATACCCCAAGCGACTTACAGCTGTAATCGCAGCAAAAGGTGGCGCTACAAAGTATTAACTTAAGGGGGCTGAATAATTTTGCACGCCCAATTTTTCCGTTTTTGATTTGTTAAAAAAGTTTGGAATATCCAATAAATGTCGTTCCACTTCATGATTGTGTCCCACTTGTTGTTGATTCTTCACAAAAAAAATACAGTTTTATATCTTTATGTTTGAAGCCTGAAATGTGGCAAAAGGTCACAAAGTTCAAGGGGGCCGAATACTTTCGCAAGGCACTGTAGTTCTGTCCTTAAGCTGTTCTTGTCTATTGATGTTCTGTATTATGTCATTCTGTATTATGTTTCATGTTTTGTGTTGGACCCCAGGAAGAGTAGCTGCTGCATTGCAGCAGCTAATGGGGATCCTAATAAAATACCAAATGTACTGAGTAAATGGTCTGAATAATTAAGTAAATGTGTTATTTGAGTTTGACATTTTTTATACATTTGCAAAAATGTCAAAATCAGATTGTTGCTTTGTCATTATGGGGTATTGTATGTAGATTGGTGAGGGGAAAAAAACGATTTAATCCATTTTGGAATAAGGCTGTAACGTAACAAAATATGGAAAAAGTGAAGGGGTCTGAATACTTTCCAAATGCACTGTTTATAGTCACCAATCCTAACTTTAGAAACAAATCTCCCCTTGACATCAGTGCATGATTTATGAGAAAACTTAAGGATTTGGCCTGAAGAGAGAAAAGTCTTAGATGTTGTACATGAGGGACTTACAATACAGTACCGTAGAGGATATATCTAGGTCTTACTGTAAGAAGGACCCATTGCCCTTACTGAAACTACTAACAAACACCCTACTAACCAGTTTAGGGACATCCTCTATGTGAATATGTAATATAATCACACTGTAAGCATATTTTTATTCCCTTTCAAGAATGATCACGTAAAATATGGAGAAAATCCCAAACGGCATTTCTAGATTTGTGTGTGTGCAAGCTTGCACACATCTGTGTGTGATTCTCTGTGAGTGTGAGTGTGTTTGTGTGTGTGTGTGTGTGTGTGACGGTACACTCTACAAATGTTTAGAGAGGCAAATGCTCAGCGAAAGGCAGAGCCTGGCGACGATCAGTTACTCACGGTACACTTGTGTGGTTTCTCCCCCGTGTGTCTCCTCATGTGAACCACCAGCATGTACTGGGCCTTAAAAGGCTTCTGCTCCCTGGAACACTCATCCCAGCGGCACACAAACTCCTTCTTCTCCCCGTGGATGTGGTCGTTGTTGATGTGCTGTGGGGGAGACACGCCCGGATGACACGTGTTAATACCTTTCTGGATCTCTACAGCCTGTGAGACTTGTGGTCCCGACCAGTAACAACCCCCAGCCCCTACTCCCTAAAACACTTGTGTCGATCTAAGGGATTGGATCGGTGTAAAGCAACCGTCATTCAGTTGTAGTAATTATTTTAAATCGACATAAGTGCCGAAGGGGAAGGGGCGGGGTTTTCTTTCTGTGCATGGCCTGTAACTTCTCCCAATGTTAATAATGTTGACATATTTTGCATTATTCATCTCAAATGTATATACTGTATTCTATTCTACTGTATTTTAGTCTATGCTGCTCCGACATTGCTCGTCCAATTATGATATATTCTTAATTCCTTTACTTTAGATTTGTGTGTATTGTGTGTATTGTTGTGAAATGTGTTAGATATTACTTGTTAGATATTACTTGTGAGATATTACTGCACTGTTGGAGCTAGAAACACAAGCATTTCGCTACACCCGCAATAACATCTGCTAAACACGTGTATGTGACCAATACAATTTGATTTGATGTTTCTCTCCCCACAGAAGTCCCTCTGAGGTTGTCTTTTTTATTAGGTCTCTAGCTGTGTTCTGTTCTGTCTGTCGTTGAGTGTATTTGTACTACTTAGAGAACACACTATCAACAGGAGACAGAGGTTTTCTCTGTGACAGAGGTCTATTAGAACAACTCAATTTCAGGTTGTGACAGAGGCGGAGCAGCCATTTGCCTATCAAAGAAATTAGGAGTAACGCCATCAATCAAAGTTTGCCGTTAACTTTCCGTTTGTCAGACAGTGAAGGAAAAAGACGTGCTTGTGTTGTCGGGACGCACAATTTGCAGTGTGGCTCTGTTAGATGAGTTCCACTAGTCTACTTTTTTCCACAAGAGGGATTCTACGGTTAGGGAAATTAAAATCAATCGTCCTACAGGCAAATGCTCCTTTGCTCCGCTCTGTTTGTATGTGTCTGAAGGGGCAGCCTCACAACACTTTCATTTCATGGAATTGCCCTGAGACGGATTTCCAACTCTCTTATCCAAGATTGATGTGGCATCCCGCTGGCTGGCGTGCATAGCCTAGGACGAATGGGTCTGGACAGGTATTGTGCACCTCCCTCATTAGGGCTGTAGTGTTTGAGTGCAGGGGCCCAGTGAGTGTGGAGGGATTACAACTCAAACGCCACTGTTTCCTGGGATCCTTTGATGAACACATCTGCAGAAAAGGACTTAATACTCTGAGAACATCAGGAATGACTAACAACAAGGTAACCAATAGGATGCTTGAGTTTCAACCGTGCAGCAACTAAAGAAACTTTTTTCCTTGCAAGAGTGTAGCGCTAACAAGCATATTTGCATTCACACACACACACACACACACACACACACACACACACACACACACACACACACACACACACACACACACACACACACACACACACACACACACACACACACACACACACACACACACATACACACACACACACACACACACACACACACACACACACACACACACACACACACACTTTGGTGACAAGGACCATCATTGTACATATTCCTTAGGCTACTCTCTCTACATGTTGGTTAAATGTCTGGCCCATGATAATTAAGCCAAAGACACATGGCGGTTGAGCGTGCGCTGACTGCTTTCTCAGACAAGCAGCTCTTTGTCTGTAACTGCCTAACCTAAACCATCCTGGCCTATCATTAGGAAGGTGTTTGTGTGTATGTGTGCCTATCATTAGGAAGGATCTCGGAGGTTTCACGTTCAGCTGGAGTGTAACTGTCGGTGACTGAGTGAAACAATGAGAATAGATAATGGAGGCCATAGTCAAAGCTCCTCTGTGTTACATTGCCCCCCTTCTCTCTCTCTCCTTCTTCCTCTCGCTCACTCTTCCTCTCTCTCTCGCTTCCTCTCTCTTCCGCTCTCTCTCTCTCTCTTCCTCTATCTCACTAACCTGCTCTCTCTCTCTTCCTCTCTTCCTCTCTCTTACATGCTCTTCCACTCTCTCTCTCTCTTTCTCTCTCTCTTGCTCTCCCCCTTGCTCTCTCACTCTGCCCCCCCCACTCTCGCTCTCTCTTTCTTTCTCTCTCTGTCTGTCCCCCTCTCTTTCTGCTTCAGTGACGGCCTGGAATGCCCCTGCTCGACCAAGACTCTACATGCCGAAAAGTTCAAAAGAGTAAAACAATCCCAGTCTCATGGAAGCTAAACGCTAAGCTTACTTTATGTGAACAACCAATGAATCACCTGACTCTCAGTATCTATCTGGAGGAACGCATAATAAAACAGGACCCCAGTTGAAGTCCATTGACAAGCCTTAGTCTTAGGCAGCACTAAAATATGGACTCTTAGTTTGTTAGAGGTTACTGTGAAGACTAAATCAGGGAGGGGTTAAGGGTTTAGTGTTCCTGGCAGGATGGCTTTATGTTGGGCTTCAGAGGTCAGAGGTCAGAGGTTAGGGAGCTCATATAGACCTAGAGGTCTGTGGGATTTATTCTGGACTTATTCCAGCTGCACTGACAGGCAGACCTCCTCTCTCACCACACACTCATTAGATAGCGACCTTCCTCTGCTCTTGGCCCAGGGCCCGGTTTCTTCGTTCGAACCACAGGTAACATACTTAGCCTTAAGGTGCTTTTAGGAAACCAGCTCCGGGTTGGTTGTTTTAAAACACACAGGAACATTTTCTGAGCTAGTTAAAGAAAAAGGAAACGCTTGTCTGATCCCTGTCTCCTGTCCCCTCCTGTCCCCCGTCCCCTCCTTACATGGACCAGTTGTTCCTGCGTGTCATACTCCTTGGAGCATCCTTCCCAGCGGCAGTTGGTCTCATACACCATCTCTGGCTCATGCTTGCATTCATCTTTATCCAAGTCCTCCTTCAGGCCCAGCATCCCACCTAGATGATCCTGTTAGAGTTAGAACACGAGAAAAGAGAAGAAGACTTTATAGTCCATTCTCTCTTACAGTCTAAGAAATATGTCTTATTTCTTTTAACCCAACACAAGCCATTAACACTCCTGCCGACACTTCAACCAGGGATGCAAACTAGTCACCTTTTGGCGGAAGTCGCCGTTTTGAATTCGTATAGATCCTATAAGAAAAGTTTAGGAGGGGAGGAGTGGGGAGGGGGGCTTTGGATCACTACTGTCTGTAAGCGAACGAGTGCTGCGCGTTTGGAGCAATACTGTCTGTATCCAAGGCTCAGCCTATCGTTCACATAACAGCAGAATGCAGCGCAGCAGGCGACTGAAGAGGGAAGGGCCAACCAACGTGCCTGTTACAGTGGAGAGTGGGAAGGCAAGCTTGCCCTGAACGATAACGAAGAGGTGACGTTGGAGAAGCCCGACCACGGAGACCCGGGGTGAGAAGATGATGAAGCGTACTTCATGAGCTGCAACCGAAAAACAACTGGTATTCGGAAAGTTTGAGGTGAGGGAGAAAGTGTGGTGGGACAAGTATTGTTAGCATTGTCAAGTGTCTTGCTAGCTGGATCGAATTCTCCGTTAGCTAGCCATATAAATGTTCAGCAACATTAGCCAACTTATCTGATCAAATAATTTAGTTTATGGTGTGAAAATTAGCTGGCTAATAAAGTCAGACAGCTAACGTTAGATTGCTCATCTGATGTTGAAACGTTAACTAACATTCGTGGCCTAACCAATTCGCTTTAGTATTAACTGGTGTACGACTCCTTGCCGTTCCTCAAGTTATAACGCGTTAGTTGCTTACTGGACCCTGGCAATCTGTGTGAAATGTTAACTAGCTAACTAATTAACGAACTAACCACTATCTGTGAACTAACGTTTTCCCTCTACAGTTTGTGGTTAATTTTCAGAATGAGAGAATTAGGTGAAAATAAGGCGTTGCTTGTTAAACAAGTGGATTCAGGGATCAAGTGTAGCTGGAGCAGGGCCTGGTTTTAGCTGGATGCCACTATAGAGGTGAAAGGAACACCAAACACTTTCCCTCTTTCTCACTTTGTCAATACAGTGGATAAAAAGAGGTATGCCAGTATGCCAGCCTGAAAGAGATCAATTATGTCAACAAACAGTATCATGCTCTGCTGGCACATTATAGAACAGATGTCCACAGGCAGAAAGTGTACTGTGTTATAATGTGCAGTGTAGCCCAAATATATTACTTTTGTTGTGTTGAATTTGACAGTAACACTTGTGTATGTGAGTGAGGGGGGGATTATTAAATGTTTTACTCAGTGAAGGTTATTTTTGCACACGTAGCCTTGTGCACTTGATCGATGTCTACTATAGTGGCCACTATAATAGAACAAAAATAGAATGCCTGTTTGTTTCATTCTACTTGTAAAAATGTTTTTTCCCCAAGTGCAATATTTAGATGTGTGTGTGGTCACAAGCATTCTATTGTAAAGGCTGTCATGGCTAACTGCAATATTAGTGTATTGTTTTTTTCATTTGCAGTAAAGTCTAGGCAACAAATAACATTGGATTGCTTTCTTTACATTTTTTAGCTGTGAGTTAGGATCACATGAACCACTTTTTATTTTACACACAGGGACTGATCATGTAGATCATATGCCTTGTCTAATTAGTTAGAACCTGCATTTCCCCCTAGCAGGGATTTTTTGCATGTTTCAATGCAACAAAAAAAAGTGTGACCTTTTTGGGCCCTCACCTGTTTGCATCTCTGTTCAACTATTAACTGCTACTGATGTGGGGAGGGGACACCCTGACATTATCCGAGATAGCCCAGATTGACTTGCCTGGAGGAACAGAGTGACTAATAATGTACATGTAACAGACAGAATTTTTTTTCTGTCCAGGCAGGAATTCGTTGACACGTCTAAGACAGTTCCCAGTCCTGCAGGCTGTGTGTGTGTGTGTGTGTGTGTTTGTGTGATGTGCAGCCCATCCCCTGGTCTCCTCTTTCTCTCTCCACAGCTCCAGCCTCCCATCCTTCCCTGCTCCAATGTGCTGACTGCAGCATGTTTATCTCTGCCCCGCGCCACTATCTTCATCAATTCTACTGGCCCCAAGACGACTGTGTACACCGCCATCCCCATGCATCAGGCACAAACCCAAACCTGCCTCTGAGTCGGAGAGGAGGGCTCCGCAAATTTGTCAAAAGAGAGAGAGAGCGAGAGAGAGAGAGATGCACCTCCGATGACAATAACGTCTGGCCAATATTTCATTGAAATGAAGTGCTGTGACACAGTTTACAGCAGCCAGGGAGAAAAGAAGAGCGGGAGGAACAAACGAATGGATGCAAAGCTCTTATCACACAGAGTTTTTCTTCTTTCAGCCGTAGCAGAGAAAGAAAGGGGGTCAGGGGACTGGCTGGTTCCCAGGGGTCTGTGTCAGTTCAGGACAGAGGACTATTTGGGGGGAAATGGCAGAGGAAAGGAAGCAATGGAAACTTTTCTTTTTTTTTACCCCATCAGTTACAGAGGATTGATCATTTTTTAATTGCCCTCAACTAGAGGTCGACCGATTATGATTTTTCAACGCCGATACCGATTATTGGAGGACCAAAAAAGCCGATACCGATTATTGGAGGACCAAAAAAGCCGGTGCCGATTAATCCGCCTTTTAAATTTTTTTTTATATAATGACACTTACAACAATACTAAATTAACACTTATTTTAACTTAATATAAAACATCAATAAAATCAATTTAGCCTCAAATAAATAATGAAACATGTTCAATTTGGTTTTAAATAATGCAAAAACAAAGTGTTGGAGAAGAAAGTAATATGTGCCATGTAAAAATGTGTGCCATGTAAATTATGTGCCATGTAAAAAAGTTAACGTTTAAGTTCCTTGCTCAGAACATGAGAACATATGAAAGTTGGTGGTTCCTTTTAACATGAGACTTCAACATTCCAAGGTAAGAGGTTTTAGGTTGTAGTTAATATAGTATTTATAGGACTATTTCTCTCTATACCATTTGTATTTCATATACCTTTGACTATTGGATGTTCTTATAGGCACTATAGTATTGCCAGTGTAACAGTATAGCTTCCGTCCCTCTCCTCGCCCCTACCTGGGCTCAAACCAGGAACACATCAACAACAGCCACACTCGAAGCAGCGTTATCCATCGCTCCACAAAAGCCAAGGGGAATAACTACTCCAAATCTAAAAGCGAGTGACGTTTGAAACAGTATTAGCGCACACCCAGCTAACTAGCTAGCCATTTCACATCGGTTACACCAGCCATTAGGCTGATAGGCTTGAAGTCATAAACAGCGCTGTGCTTGCGAAGAGCTGCTGGCAAAACGCACAAAATGAATGATTACGGGCCTGCTGCAGACTGCTCTATCAAATCAGACTTAATTATAACATAATAACACACAGAAATACGAGCCTTTGGTCATTAATATGGTTGAATACGGAAACTATCATTTTGAAAACAAAACGTTTATTATTTCAGTGAAATACGGAACCGTTCGGTATTTTATCTAACGGGTGGCATCCCTAAGTCTAAATATTCTTGTTACATTGCACAACCTTCAATGTATGTCATAATTATGTAAAATTCTGGCAAATTAGTTCGCAATTAGCCAGGCAGCCCAAACTGTTGCATATACCCTGACTCTGCGTGCAATGAACGCAAGAGAAATGACACAATTTCACCTGGTTAATATTGCCTGCTAAACTGGATTAGTAGTTATAACTAGTGATTATGATTAATTGTTTTTTATAAGATAGGTTTTATGCTAGCTAGCAATTTACCTTGGCTTCTACTGCATTCGTGTAACAGGCAGGCTACTCGTGGAGTGCAATGATTAGAGCGTTGGACTAGTTAACTGTGCGGTTGCAAGATTGGAATCCCTGAGCTGACAAGGTGAAAATCTGTCTGTTCTGCCCCTGAACAAGACAGTTAACCCACAGTTCCTAGGCAGTCATTGAAAATAAGAATGTGTTCTTAACTGACTTGCCTAGTTAAATAAAAGGTATAAAAAATATATATATATTTTTGATAATCGGAAATCGGCGCCCAAAAATAACGATTTCCGATTGTTATGAAAACAAATCGGCCCTAATTAATCGGCCATTGCGATTAATCAGTCAACCTCTACACTCAACACATCATTCTCTTTAGATCCTATCAACCCGTACGTCTCACTTACTGTACAGGGCAACAAGGTTCATCATGACAACTGTTTTATAAAGTAGTAGATCCTAATCCGATTCTTACCGGAGAGCATGGGGACAGCGGCCTCGGATACTCCACCTCTGTCTTCACCTTTGACCTCTTGGTGATCATGGGATTGACTGTACTGCTCACTGCCGAGTCCCCACATGTGTTCTGGAGTGGAGGAGCGGAGAGAATAGGAGAGGAGGGGAGAGAATAAAATAGAAGAAAAGATAGGGGTTAATACAGGACTCGGGTCAAATAGACATTCATACATCAGAGGTGAGCCACCACAGAGACTAAACAATTTCGAGTATTTTTGTGATGAGAGGGTGGTGTACAGTATGAAAACATCCCATCCATCTACAGAGTGAGCCCACTGCCTGGGGCTTCAGTGTAAACCTCAGGTGACTCCTGGAGAAACTTTGGAGACGAGAGTAGGCACACCCCACCACCTACACAGTTAATGCTTCACAATAAGCTGACACAGGCAGTATCTGTCCGTTGGCTTTAATAGTCATGCTAGACTGTGATTCTGGGATTGCACTAAACCACAGCAAAGTGTTCCTAATCAGAGGAAGACTTTGTATCCCTCTTGTGTTTACTGTGGTCTGTAACAGAACCGTAGGGGTTGGGATCGTGTGTGTTTGGACAATGAGGGTTTAACGTTCCCAATCCCCTTATTCATGGGTATGGAGTTTACCTTACAAAGGGGCATTTCAGTGAATGGTATGATAAGAACCACAGAGAGAACCACAAACCACAGTGGATGTATACAATGGGATGAGGGAAGGAGACAGCAGTATTTATGTTTTAAATCATCTTAAAACAAGTTTACTGACAATGCAAACAAACAGAAGAAAATTGTACGGCTATAGATGTCATGCTGGTTTGATTTGAGCATCCCACACACTACCAGAACTTCCAGAAGGCCACAGGGCAAGGCTCACATTTGGCGGTTATGGATAATGAGAAGATCTACCTTGTACCAGACAATGTAGGCACAGTTCAGGAAGAAGATGAACAAACTCAAGGAGAAAAGTCTTCGCACATCAAAGCTGGTTTGCATACCACCGTTACCAAAGAAGAAGAGCAGTCTCACCTTTGACTGTGAGCCATTGTTGTGGTTGTGTGAGGCGGGGGGCAGAGAGGAGAGACCCAGGGCAGACTGGCGACTGGAGAAGATGGGTGGGGGCTGGATGAGAGGAGGGGTGTGGCCAAACACACTCAGGCCTCTCTGCTGGGACAGGAGTTGCTGGTAGGCCATGGGGTTGATGTGATGGGGGAAGGTAAAGGACGGACTGGAACACAAGACATTAACGCACATGAGAGATGTTTCTCTTATCTCCAACTGTGACATAAAATTCCACTTGCAACCCAGGTAGCCTAGAGGTTAAGTGTGTTGGGTCAGTAACTGAAAGGTCACTGGTTCAAATCCCTGAGCTGACCAGGTGAAAAATATATTGATGTGCCCTTGAGTAAGGCACATAACCCTAATTGCTCCTGTGAGTCAAGAGTCTGTGAAATGACTCAAATGTAAGTCACAACTTTTCACCTGAACTCAATGTCAGCCAAGAATAAGGCTGTGGCAGCCATGAAGTTCTGTCCGCCAGTCTCACGTCGGTCTCACGGTAACTGAACATGAATTAACATAAACACATTTAGCATCTCCTGGCTTCCACGCATAGTCTACAAGCCACTGATGCAGACCTTTGGAACATCTACATTTTAAACATGTCTGTTAAATCCACAAAATGTAGCTTACACTATCACAATAAATCCATTATTTATTTTAGACAGGTCTAAAGAAACTTGATAAAGAAAAAGTAGAATAGAATAGTATAATCTGAGTTGTACTTATGTTCGGCCCTGATTTGGCTATACCATATGGCTGTGGGCTACACTAGTTCATTTAGCAGACAAGATTTGCTTAGAATTCCATGACATTATTTTATATTATTGTATATTATGTAGAATGCAATTGAACATAGCTGAATAAAATAGAGAGGATATTTTCTCCAAACGATTTGAGGGAGTGCGCACATGTGGCTATTCTGTGTTGAGTGAACAACTGTCACGCCCTGACTTTAGAGATCCTTTTTATTCTCTATTTTGGTTAGGTCAGGGTGTGACTAGGGTGGGTAGTCTATGTTTTCTATTTCTTTGTTGGCCTGGTATGGTTCCCAATCAGAGTCTATCGTTGTCTCTGAATGGGGATCATATTTAGGCAGCCTTTCCCACCTGTTGTTTGTGGGATCTTGTTTTTTTTTTGTGTAGCTGCCTGTGAGCAGCCCAGAACGTCACTTTTAGTTTTCGTCTGTATTGTTTTGGTGAGTTTCATATTTATTAAACATGTAGAACTCTATGTATGCTGCGCCTTGGTCCATTTATTCTTCCAACGATCGTGACAGGTACTCCTATATGCTTAAATTAGAGTTATTAATGTAACTTTAGTTGTGATACAAATGTGTTTGTTTAGATTTTTAATACATTCTAAGGCTGCATGATGATTATTTAACCAGGTAGGCTAGTTGAGAACAAGTTCTCATTTGCAACTGCGACCTGGCCAAGATAAAGCAAAGCAGTTCGACACATAAAGCAACACAGAGTTACACATGGAATAAACAAACATACAATCAATAATACAGTAGAAAAATCTATGTACAGCATGTGCAAATGAGGTAGGATAAGAGAGGTAAGGCAATGAATAGGCCATGGTGGCAAAGTAATTACAATATATCAATTAAACAACTCTATTGATGATTTGAAAAAAGTTGCATGAAAGGCATGAACTCTGCTTTGTTTTTTACGCAGGATATACACACTTCATCAGTCTCTCATTCACAATTTGACAATAACTTGATAATGCCTTCAATTTCCCGGCTGCATATCCTTTGTGTGGCCGCAATGTCCCCTAACAAATCCATTCCTTTTGCACCCAAAGTGGCCGTTGTGCCGTTGGGCTGAATATAATAATTATAATTCCCTTCTCCCGGCTGCGTGCTGAAGCACCTCTCACTCACATTGCTCTCTGTCAAGTGATCAGGTCTTTCTCACAGGCTACAAGTGAAGACAGACAAATCGGGGACACAACTGCGCACGTCCTTATCCAATTCCGAGGCGCATATTGAAGATATTGGAAGAACTGTCCACATTTACTTTTTGTCAGCCTAACGAGTAATAAGTAGGCCTAATGAACAGCAATAAGCGTGAATGTTCCACTAGCAGGAAAACGCCATTCTCAAAAGGGACCACAAATGTGATTATGCATGTAATGCTTTTATCATAAAGGTGCATTTTTATGGTGAAAATTATCTTCCCCAAATTTGAAACTATGCCAGTTAGGCTCCACGCCCCTTGTAAAGCGGATTCATGTGCTTCCTTTTATGAAGTTATTTGGCCACTTTAGTTGTGATGCAAACTTGATCAAAATATATAGGCCTAGGGGCTAGTCCTTATGGGTCTCCCGGTTGGGACACAGCCTGAGATCGAACCCAGGTCTGTAGTGATGCCTCTAGCAATGCAGTGCCTCAGACCACTGCGCCACTCCCGAGGCATGTATTACTTTATTTTACTTAAATGGAGTTTATATTCACGTGACCAGTATATCAGTTAAGCCTATCCAAGCATCTTAAGTTAATAGTTTTTAATTAACAATCATTCGTTACTACATATTAACTAGTTACTGGCTAGGGTACCTGATGCCTCCAACAGAGAGGTGTCCGTAGGAGCTGCTAGCTGCAGAGCTGGAGCGTGAGTTGTTGATGTAGGCCACCAGAGAGTTGGGCGAGGTACGGATCATGGTCTGCAGGTCGATGCTGGCGTCTGAGAGAGGCGAGATGGACAGGGCTCGCTTTCTGTTCAGCCTGGGGGTCAGTCTGGGACTGGGGAACCGTGACGCTGTGGAAAAGAAAAACACACAGACACATACAGACCGTTAGTCTGACACCCTCTGAACTTCTCCTCTCGGCTTCTCCTCCTGGCATAGCTGCATCTGATTCAAGTATGCAGAGACTTATTGTCGTAGTTTGCATATACTGAATACATACAGTACATGTGTGACGCAGACAAAATGTATGGTCACATTTGTGTTTACATATTGTTTCTTTGTATTGGGGAAGAATGCTTTTACTGAATTGTCAGTCCTCCAAGGTTTCGCCATTGCGAAGGGTTGATACTACTGCTAGCTTAGAGCTAACTCCGGTCAGTTGGTTGCTAGCTTTGGTTAGCGCTATGCTAGCTTGTTCAGTAATTTTTCGAAAATTAGCATTAATGTCAGTTGCAATAGTCTTGTCTTTCTATTAGCCCTTCTTACACTGGGTGAATGTGTTTTGAGCATGGGTATAAAGTGACTTCTAATGAGTTATACCTGTCACACCCTGATCTGTTTCACCTGTCCACGCCCCTCCAGGTGTCGCCCCTCCTCTCCAATATCCTCTGTGTATTTATACCTGTGTTTTCTATTTGTTCGTTGCCAGTTCATCTCCATCCTCTCCATTATCCTCTGTGTATTTATACCTGTGTTTTCTATTTGTTCGTTGCCAGTTCATCTCCATCCTCTCCACTATCCTCTGTGTATTTATACCTGTGTTTTCTATTTGTTCGTTGCCAGTTCATCTTGTTTATCAAGTCAACCAGCATTTTTGTTCTCAGCTCTTGCTTTTCCCAGACCCTCGTTTTCTCGCCCTCCTGGTTTTGACCCCTGCCTGTCCTGACTCTGAGCCCGCCTGCCTGACCACTCTGCCTACCCTGAGCCTGCCTGCCTTCCGGTACCGTTGCCCCACCAACGGTACCGGTTTACTGACCCCTGCCTGTCTTGACCTGTCTATTGCCTGCCCCTGTTGGAACATTAAACCATTGTCAATTCGACATGTCTGCATCTGGGTCTTACCTTGATTCCTGATAATACCAGTCTTTAAAGGCTTTTGTGTTTTAGAGTCTCCTATAGGGCTATAGTCGGCAACAGTCAACTACATAATTATAACCTAAACAGGTGATTTACAGTTAAGAGTAAATGTGTTTGGGGTATAAACATAAGGAATTTTAGGATGTGAATTGGATTGGAATTGAATATTTTTGATGCGTGAATTGATGTATTTTTAACATGTTTATGAAATATGTCAGGGATTTATGAGACAAATGATTAAATACACTTTAAAGAAAACAAAACAAAAAATGTAAATACCATGAAAAGACAGAAAAATACGATTTGCACTTGAGAGAATGTTGAATAAGATAATTGAGAGAACCTTTGAAAGAGAAGCCACGTTCTCCTGTTTCATCATTTATCCTGTGTTACAGGAACTTTTGTCTGCTGAACCAGTCCCAAAACTGGGACATGTAACACATGCATTAGATACAGTATTATTGTTTTTTATTTAACCTTTATTTAACTAGGCAAGTCAGTTAAGAACAAATTCTTATTTATAATGACAGCCTATGAACAGTGGGTTAACTGCCTTGTTCAGCAGCAGAACGACAGATTTTTACCTTGTCAGCTCAGGGATTTGATCTAGCAACCTTTCGGTTACTGGTCCAATGCTCTAACCACTAACCACCTGCCATACCAGTCAAAGGTTTGGACACATCAACTCATTCAAGGGTTTTTCTTTATTTTTACTATTTTCTACATTGTAGAATGATAGTGAAGACATCAAAACTATGAAATAACACATGGAATCATGTAGTAACCAAAAAACTCATCAAAATACATTTGATTGAAACTATGCCAGTTAGGCTCTACACCCGTTGTAAAGCGGATTCATGTGCTTTATTTTAAGTTATTTGGCCACTTTAGTTGTGATACAAACTTGATCAAAATATATAGGCCTAGGGGCTAGGCCTTAAGGGTCTCGCGGTCGAGACAGCCTGAAATCGAACCCAGGTCTGTACTGACGCCTCTAGCACTGCAATCTTCAGAGTAGTCACCCTTTGCCTTGATGACAGCTTTGCACACTCTTGGCATTATCTCAACCAGCTTCACCTGGAATGCTTTTCCAACAGTATTGAAGGAGTTTCCACATATGCTGAGCACCTGTTGGCTGCTTTTCCTTCACTCTACGGTCCAACTCACCCTAAACCATCTCAACTGGGTTGAGGTTGGGTGATTGTGGAGGCCAGGTCATCTGATGCAGCACTCCATCACTATCCTTCTTAGTCAAATAGCCCTTACACAGCCTGGAGGTGTGTTGGGTCATTGTCCTGTTGAAAAACAAATGATAATCCCACTAAGCACAAACCAGATGCAGCGTATCGCTGCAGAATTCTGTGGTAGCCATGCTGCTTAAGTGTGCCTTGAATTCTAAATAAATCACAACAGTGTCACCAGCAAAGCACCCCCACGCTTCACGGTGGGAACCACACACGCAGAGATCATCCGTTCACCTACTCTGCATCTCACAAAGACACAGCGGTTAGAACCAAAAATCTTACATTTGGAATCATCAGACCAAAGGACAGATTTCCACCGGTCTAATGTCCATTGCTCGTGTTTCTTGGCTCAAGCAAGTCTCTTCTTATTGGTGTCCTTTAGAAGTGGTTTCTTTGCAGCAAATCGACCATGAAGGCCTGATTCACGCAGTTTCCTCTGAACAGTTGATGTTGAGATGTGTTTGTTACTTGAACTCTGTGAAGCATTTATTTGGGCTGCAATTTCTGAGGCTGGTAACTCTAATGAACTTATCCTCTGCAGCAGAGGTAACTCTGGGTCTTCCTTTCCTGTGGCGGTCCTCATGAGAGCCAGTTTCATCATAGCGCTTGATGGTTTTTGCGACTGCACTTGAAGAACCTTTCAAAATTCTTGAAATGTTCCCTATTGACTGGCCTTTATGTCTTAAAGTTATGATGGACTGTCGTTTCTCTGCTTATTTGAGCTGTTCTTTACATAATATGGACTTGGTCTTTTACCAAATAGGGCTATCTTCTGTAAACCCCCCCCACCTTGTCAAAACACAACTGATTGGCTTAAACGCATTAACAAGAAAATAAATTCCACAAATTCACTTTTAACAAGACACACCTGTTAATTGAAATGCATTCCAGGTGACTACCTCATGAAGCTGGTTGAGAGAATGCCAAGAGTGTGCAAAGCTGTCATCAAGGCAAAGGGTGGCTAATTTGAAGAATCTCAAATATAAAATATATTTTTATTTGTTTAACACTTTTTTGGTTACTGCATGATTTCTTATGTGTTATTTCATAGTTTTGATGTCTTCACAATAAATCCACAATGTATAAAATAGTAAATATAAAGAAAAACCCTTGAATGAGTAGGTGTGTCCAAACTTTTGTGCTCCTACTCCTAGCCCCACTATCACTCACTCCAAGCCAAGTCAAAAACCCAGTGTCTCTCTCTCTCCTTAAGTGAGGGCACCCACTTTACCACTGTGAGATATTAAGAATGTTTTCAAATATTTGTATTTATTTCATACAGGCAAAAATAATTATATCAAGTCAATCTTTCTTTCTCACTATCATTGTGTCATTTCCCCATCCCATCATACCCTGCCCAACTCTGTGCTATTTCTGGAGCTCCAGAGCGAGAGACAGACTTAGAGGAGCGCTCCAGCGCAGCCTAGCCTCTAGCTCAGCCTGGGACTGGGTGATGGATGCTAACGCAGCCTCCCTCCGACACCCAAACCCCCTGGAAATAGAGCAGCACTATCAATAAGTGCTCAAGATTGATTCCCAGCTAATACAGTAAACAATTTGTCTGAGGTGATGGAAACCGAGCCTGGCAGAAGATATTGTTGCAGTAAAATAAACTCATCTCTTATCCGGTGCTGGAATTATAGCAGCGGAAGGAAGTAAAGCAGAGGAGGGATACGGGATGGAGATGAAAGATGAAAACAACAATCCTCAAACAACTTTCTTTAATGTGCCCTAGTGACATACATTTTCAATGTGCACGATCTACAATTAAAATAAAGCAAAATGGGCAAAACAAACGGCTTCTATTCTGTTTGAAAAGATCTTAGCTATGTTGTCTTTCAAAATGGATGCATCCTAAATGGCAACCTATTCCCTACATAGTGCACCACTTTTGACCAGAACCTTATGTAGGGAAATAGGGCGCTATTTGGGATGCACTCATAGGCCACGGTGACCTCATTAAGATTCAGTGTAAAGGATAATAAATCTAAGCCTAAATAATGTACTTTAATTAAACAGATAAAAATCTCACTGCGATCGAAAACATTCTGTACTTCACTTTGGTAAATGAGGCCAATTTAGAGAATTGATTTCAACTGAAATGTATGCAAAGTGTTTTTGATCGCTCGTTTGTCCATGGTTTATAATGTACATTTTGTCACAGTTTATTTTTGAAAGTCCCTGAGCTACCTGGTCTTACTTTGAAAAATGTAGGATGACAATGTAGGATGATAATTATGTAATAACTATCCAATAATTACTTCATGAAAAAGTGCCACTATGTATAATCTACTACCAGCCAGGTACAGCATTTACTGTAACCAGCTGTTTAAACATTTTTTAAGAATAAAAGCCTTAAACTGTATGGGTAATGGCATTTTGTAAAAAAAAATATTAATAAAAAAACACCAAATCACAGATGAAATTCATAAAGCTGGTTATCCTCTAATTTCCTATGATATGTAACCGGTGTGTTTCTGGAGTCCGTTGCTCTAGGGGAGCCAGTGATGTCAGCAGGAGAGCCAGTCAGCCAGTTGTTCAGGGCTCAACAGGTGCTAGACATTAGCAGTGGTGTTAGTGGAGCCAGTCCAGAGCAACAGTGCCATTAGGACCTGTGGGGTAATAACCAAAGACACTGCAACCGGACGTCCATAATGGCTCAATAACATGTGGTGCCAACACCAGGCACTGCACCAGCAGCTCTACAAAAACAGTGCCTTGGCTGATTAAACTCAGGCTACCACTACAGAGAATAACATTCTTGCTTCCTGAGCCATTATTCTTAGCAGAAGCTAATGGCTAACTGTCATTTCAAAATGTTCTCTCTCCAATACAGTCCCATAAGTAACACACATGTGCTCAGTTTTAGTGCTTTGGGACTTTCCGAAATGTCCTGGGACATATTGACCAGGGCTGGGGTCAATTCAGGAAGTAAACTTAAATAACAACAATAATTTAAATAAGCATCTATTTTCAATGACTTCTGAATAAACTGATGAGTAGAAGCTATTTATTTAAAAAAGTATTCCATTTAGATTTTTTTGATTAAAATCACTTTTAAATTCAAATTGACCCCAGCCCTGAAAGGGACACCACCACTGTCTCTCAGGGGATATTTCTGCTGTGAGACTTAATATAAATACATTTCTTACATGAGCTGTTAAAGACATTGAGCACACGATCGGGGGAGGGGGTTTGCGTTGGAGAATACGTGTTGTAACTTAGCGGCAGTTAACTAGTTACTAACTCAGGTTCATCCTAAAAGAAAAGCTGAGGTGAATTTAGCCCTTAGTATTTACATTGCATTAATGGCTCTATAGTTTCAGTGACTGGGACAAGCCATTCAGAAATGGCAGCCTTATTTATCTGTGTTAGCGGCTCACCTCAGGGGAGATGTGTTTATTAATGTGCCACTTCCCCTGATAAATGAGGTAATGGAAAGCCGGGGCTGGCGCTCACCTCACCTCCTCGTCCCCCCTCCTCTCGCAGCGCCTCGCCTCCTTTTTCCCCCGGTGATTTATGTCAGCAAGCCAGGCACCAGGCAGCAACCGACCGACTGCAAGGCTGTGTGTGTGGACGACCAACTGCTAGGTTGTGTGTGTGGAGTGGACCCCTCCTCCTCCAGAGGCTGGGCTGGCCTTGAGTCCTGAGTGGCCATGTCACTAGGTAAGGCTGGCTATCACATTCACAGGCTGCTCTGGCCAGGCTTCCTGGGCTGAGTTCACTATGAGAGACAGATGGATGTGTCTATCTGGTTTAACTTCACTATGAGAGACAGAGGGATGTGTCTATCTGGTTTAACTTCACTATGAGAGACAGAGGGATGTGTCTATCTGGTTTAACTTCACTATGAGAGACAGAGGGATGTATCTATCAGATGGATGTGTTATCTGTGTTATCTGGTTTAACTTCACTATGAGAGACAGAGGGATGTATCTATCTGGTTTAACTTCACTATGAGAGACAGATGGATGTGTCTATCTGGTTTAACTTCACTATGAGAGACAGAGGATGTGTCTATCTGGTTTAACTTCACTATGAGAGACAGAGGGATGTGTCTATCTGGTTTAACTTCACTATGAGAGACAGAGGTTTAACTTCACTATGAGAGACAGATGGATGTGTCTATCTGGTTTAACTTCACTCAGAGGATGTGTCTATCTGGTTTAACTTCACTATGAGAGACAGAGGGATGTTCTATCTGGTTTAACTTCACTATGAGAGACAGAGGGATGTGTCTATCTGGTTTAGTATCTATCTGGTTTAACTTCACTATGAGAGACAGAGGGATGTGTCTATCTGGTTTAACTTCACTATGAGAGACAGAGGGATGTGTCTATCTGGTTTAACTTCACTATGAGAGACAGAGGGATGTGTCTATCTGGTTTAACTTCACTATGAGAGACAGAGGGATGTATCTATCTGGTTTAACTTCACTATGAGAGACAGAGGGATGTATCTATCTGGTTTAACTTCACTATGAGAGACAGAGGGATGTATCTATCTGGTTTAACTTCACTATGAGAGACAGAGGGATGTATCTATCTGGTTTAACTTCACTATGAGAGACAGAGGGATTCTATCTGGTTTAACTTCACTATGAGAGACAGAGGGATGTATCTATCTGGTTTAACTTCACTATGAGAGACAGAGGGATGTATCTATCTGGTTTAACTTCAGAGGGATGTATCTATGACTATGAGAGACAGAGGGATGTATCTATCTGGTTTAACTTCACTATGAGAGACAGAGGGATGTATCTATCTGGTTTAACTTCACTATGAGAGACAGAGGGATGTATCTATCTGGTTTAACTTCACTATGAGAGACAGAGGATGTATCTATCTGGTTTAACTTCACTATGAGAGACAGAGGGATGTATCTATCTGGTTTAACTTCACTATGAGAGACAGAGGGATGTATCTATCTGGTTTAACTTCACTATGAGAGACAGAGGGATGTATCTATCTGGTTTAACTTCACTATGAGAGACAGAGGGATGTATCTATCTGGTTTAACTTCACTATGAGAGACAGAGGGATGTATCTATCTGGTTTAACTTCACTATGAGAGACAGAGGGATGTATCTATCTGGTTTAACTTCACTATGAGAGACAGAGGGATGTATCTATCTGGTTTAACTTCACTATGAGAAACAGAGGGATGTATCTATCTGGTTTAACTTCACTATGAGAGACAGAGGGATGTATCTATCTGGTTTAACTTCACTATGAGAGACAGAGGGATGTATCTATCTGGTTTAACTTCACTATGAGAGACAGAGGGATGTATCTATCTGGTTTAACTTCACTATGAGAGACAGAGGGATGTATCTATCTGGTTTAACTTCCCTATGAGAAACAGAGGGATGTATCTATCTGTGCTGGGTTTAACTTCACTGTGAGGAGGACTATGATTTCAGTGGTGGAGAAGCTGTATGAGCCAAAGTGGCTGTGGTCTTGCTTCAACTTTTTTGGTAGTTAAGGTCCATTGTTTCTCTGTGTAGCATAGATATTACACTCCCAACAAGCCAACCGCATCATTCAGTACCCCGCCTTTGTCTTGGGAGCTGGGATACAGAGAGGCCTGCACAGTGTATTTCACTGTTTGGGAGTTGTTATGACAGTTTTTATACGCACAGCAGGCTGAGGCCTTTGGCTGCCTGCCCCTGGCTAGCCTGAGCAAGCAGAAGCTTGGCCCAGACACAATGCAACACAACAGCTCATTCAGAACCCCGGGCCTGCTGGATGCTATACAACTAAGAGACTGGAGGACAATGTTTACACTCTCACTGTGCGACCCAGGTAGACCGACTAGCGTCAGAGCAATAATTGAACTTGTCCGTGTGTCAAATCAAACCCTACCCTTCACCTGGGGCAGAGGAGCCCGATCTCTCTTTCTCGGGAGTGTTTGGAGCGAAGTGCGAGCTGCTTGAGGCGACATCGGTGGGGCGAGTTGTGTGTTTTATCGGCAGAGGAAGCAGTAGTGGCAGCAGCTGCTGTAGGAAGACCGGTAGCCGTGAGCCTCATACGGTGACGGATAAGGGCCGGCTGTATCTCCCATTGCCTTAACGTTTGCCGGGATTCCTTTAAATGTCACGCAGCAACGCAGTAAAAGGCAAGTGAATATCTGTGGCTGTCCTAATCTGAACCCATCTGTTATGACGAACACAGTCAAACTCGCCTGATACGCAAGCTTCTGTATCGGGTGGTCTTTGATGTCGTGTTCCCTCACACCACACCATAGCCTAATGGGTAACGCCACTGCACGGTAACACTATCCCTGTGTATAATAGTCCGTCTCCCCCTTAGACACCACTACCCTTTTAAGGTGACAGAGGTAGTTGAGGATGAAAGTGGGTGTTCATTACATTAAACAGACTTCTGGCCCAGGCGCCCTCTGCCTCACCCCTCCTCCCCCCTGTCCCCCTCCTCCAGTAAATGTCATCTCGGTACAATCAGTTCTGTTGTTTATGGAATGTCCTGGCACAGACTTGAGAGAGGGAAAATACTTACTGGACCTATACTGTGGTTACAGTACCTGAGGGCTTCTGGCCCTTTGAAGTTGTTTGTAATGAAAAATGTATAAAAAGCCTTTTTTTTGTTAGTTTTTTTGTTCTGCTGTCTACAGGTCCATTGATCTGGGTTTCATCATTCTCCTACGGTGAGGTTGTTGCAATCTCAGGGTTGCTTTTAAAAGTTACAGACTTTCCAATAAAAATGCCACCATATTATAGTCCTAGAGTACACACCGATACCAACAGGGGAAGGGGCAGGGGACACAAATAAAATCCTTCCCCTAAAATGAATGTTACAATTCATACCCACACACTTCCAAGGGTGGAAGTCTGGGAACTGGTGAAGTCTGAGATCTCCCCACTGTAAATCACCAGGAATTTAGCTCAAAAATACTCGTAAAAATGTTTCCACTTTTGAGACTGTGTTCCCATGCATTCCACCCCTTCCCACACAGACAGTATCAACCTGTTGTGTAGATACAACAGGTTTACGGTAAAGAGGGGTGGGCCTCTGTGGTCCCAGTCTAACTTACCTTCCATGGGGGTGATGTAGTCTGGCAGGTGTGCAGCTGCCGCCGCACCCCCCTGCATCAGCAGCTCTCCGTAGGGGTTACGATGGCTGGTCATCAGGTGGTAGTACTCAGCAGGGCTGGCTCCAGGAGGGGGAGGGGGAAACCCAAACAGACCCCGCTCTTTCAAGTGTTCATGTGCCACTGCATGGGGGCAGAGGAAGGAGGAGAATGAGTGAGGGAAGACAAGAACATTGCAGGGAGAGGAAGGAAGGTTTAGGGGGAATGAGGGATGAATGAGATGGAGAGAGAGAGCGAATGAGTGAGGGGGGGAGAAAGACATTCCAGATTCCAGCCCCGGTCGTTCGACTTGGTCTCACCACATGCTGCCGGAGCCGTTTGAAAAGGGTTAGGGTTAGGACTGGCGACATGACGGCACTTTCCTAGGGAGACATTATCTGCATCCCAAATGGCACTCTATTCCCTACATAGTGCACTACTTTTGACCAGGGCTCTATATAGAGAATATAGTGCCATTTGGGATGCAGTCATTGATGCAGGACAAGAGGAATGGGAGGTTAGTGATGTGCAGTGAGGCGTGTCAGTAGTCCTGCAGATTAAGAAGACAGATAGACAGATTGAGAGAGAGAGAGAGAGAAACAAAGTAGTGTTGGGGATTCTCTCTTTGAAAACATGCACAAACACACACACACACCCTGAAGGAGCACCCTGAATCCTACGGTGTTACTCTGTTAACAACTACACCCAGTAAAGTCCTTTTAAAAGTGTCAGGGGCAATAAGAGTGGGATATGGCCTATAGCTGCTGTTGAATAGCAGCACTCTGTCCCAGAGGCTTCCAAAGTCCATCTGTTTCTCCAGGAATTTAGGAGGAAATATCTGCTCGGTTTATGGTTTGGGTCAGGGTCCAGAGGAGGAAGAGACCAGGACTCCCCTCTTTCTCCCCTCTCTCTCTCTCTCTCTCTCTCTCTCTCTCTCTCTCTCTCTCTCTCTCTCTCTCTCTCTCTCTCTCTCTCTCTCTCTCCCCTAATGTGTCACCTCTCCCACTGGAAGTGATCTTTCAGACACAATTAGGCCGTGCTGCACTAAAAGAGAACAGACGTGTGCTTGTACTGACTACATACAGCAGAACCAGACCTTTATTTTCTCCTTCTCTCTCTCTCTCCTGGATCACATAACCACTTAAATGGAGGGAGTCACTTTGGATCAGCACAATGAGGAACACGTCGTTTGAAGCGATCCGATGAAGGCCATAGCAGAGCTGAGCCGTCCCCCGCCGTCCAACTGTTTTTTTTTCAATCAAATGAACAGGAAGTCCATAGAAAGAGAATGTGAATGACGAATAGAACACAGCGGACTGGGCCCAAAGGAATCCTGAGGCCTGTCAATGCTAATGTCATGCTAATGTGATGTAGCGCAGAAACGACAATAAGAAAAGAGCAGCAGAACCTCTGCCTGTTTATACCTCTGTTCTATGTGTTGGCCC
>NC_056442.1:10355088-10427588 GCF_018296145.1 Oncorhynchus tshawytscha
CAGATGTATACTTCTTCTAATTAGTCCACTTAGTGTTCTGTCTGAAACACTTTGGGTAATTGAACATGATTTAATTTACACCTCTCCTCCGCAGACATTACCTAATTCTACTGTACTGTAAGTGTTCAGTGGTTTTATATAGGCTGTCTGGATTTAAAGTGTGCTCAATATGACATTATGACATATAATTTGTATAATGAGGTGTGGATAACTATATGTGTGTGTATGCTTTGTGTGTGTGTGGTGCATGTATGGCTGGTGTGTGTGTTTGTGTGTGCCTGTCTGTGTGTGTCATGTACCTGCGCTGGGCCGCTGCGGTGAGCGACACTAGAGATTAATTACAATGTGACGGTGTCTCCTCTGTAGCTACCTCAGGGCTGGAGCTGTGATTTAGATAAATCACATCGTCCACTTCAGGGCTAGAATGAACTGCTGTAGATTTATATGGGCCTGGACTGCAACATGATATGGATGGTTTGGGCTTAAACTTAACATGCAATACTTTCAGCAGTTCCACATATGCAGAACGAGGGGTAAATTACTTACAACAAACAGTTCATTGGATTAGAGGGTCTGAAACAACGGAATGTTAACATATCATTATTTCTGTGGACACAACCATCCTTTGTTGACTCTGGTCAGCTCAGTATTGCTACCAGTGGCAGTCAGTGCTGTTTATGATGAGGGAGGACGCTATTTTTTTTTTTACACAGGTAGGTGCACACAGGTCGAGAGAGTTTAACTACGGTGTAATCATTAGTCCAACAGTGGCAAACGGGAGTTTCTTTTTTCCACAGAATCAGTATAATGATTACACCTGGAACGGTCGTCTGATGAAGAAGGATCGGACCAAAGCGTGGTTCATGATTTTTATTAACACTAAACACTAGAACAAAATAACAAAGTGAGAAACAAAACTGAAACAGTCCTGTCAGGTGCAGAACACAAAACAGAAAACAACTACCCACAAAACACAGGTGGGAAAATGCTACCTAAGTATGGTTCCCAATCAGAGACAACGATAGACAGCTGTCCCTGATTGAGAACCATACCCGGCCAAAACAAAGAAATACCAAATCATAGAAAAATTAACATAGAATGCCCACCCAAATCACACCCTGACCAAAACCAAAATAGAGACATAAAAAAGCTCTCTAAGGTCAGGGCGTGACAACACCCCTGATCACCTTAAACACAGTTCACTTTCATAGCATCCTTGTTGTATTCCTTCTCACCTCTATGCACTCTCCTCCTCTCACCTTTTCCCTTCCTTTGTGGACTTCAATGCACAACACATCAGCTGTGTGTGATCAGGCGAAAAAACTTTTCCAAGCCAAACCATGTAACCATAACCGCTACACACAGCCTACAACATAGTCCCCATTTGAACTAAAGTACCGTTCCTAGTCAACATAGCTAATAGAACTAATGTGTTAGTAAACCCGCTACAAATATGCAGTAACATTACAGTGTATAGTCAGTAAGCAGTTTGGCAGTTACACCGGCAGGTCCCGGGGGAAATAAATTCATCAAATCAAAAGCTTACCTTGATTTGGAAGACTTCCAGTGTTGTGTTGGATAGTCATAGCCAGCTAGCTAACATAGTATCCCTCTATTTGAGCCGGGTGTTTGAGTAGGCTAAATTAGCCAACTGCATTTGCCAAGTAAGTAAAACTTAAAGTGAAAAAAAATTATGAAATCTCTCTCTCCCTTGCTTCTCCTTCATTTAAAAAAAATTAATTTGCTCAAAATTGTTCAACTATCCTCTCTCTCTCTCTCTCTCTCTCTCTCTCTCTCTCACCTTCATTACAAAACAGAGTGTTTTAATCAATTATTTGTTGACATGTGAATATATTTAGTATAGTTTTATCTAAAAAGTAACTTTTTAAATGTTTTAAACATTTTATTTTATTAAATTCACTGAGGAGGATGGTCCTCCCTTTCCTCCTCTGAGGAGCCTCCACTGATTGCTACCTACTAGGAATGCTGGCCAACCTGTAGCATTAAAACTACAGCTGACAGGTACAACTGTAGAAACAGTAAATAGTCTTGCTTGCCTGACTCATAGCGATCCACAATGGGAAGAAACTACATGATTAGCCTCTTAAATATGTACCTTCTGGGCTGACAACGACTTTACCAATCAACCAAACAAGTAATCTCTGCAGAGTTGTTCCTGACAGCTCTAAACAAACAGATGGGAAATGGGAATGAGACAGCGATTATAGAGTCGTTAGAACTGAAGTCACAGAGCAACAGAGCCAGAAGCTACAGTGTTAGGATATTAATGGGAATGTTGCACTCACTGGCAGCCTCTGTCAGTGACTTGATCTGTTCTTATAGCCCTGGGCTGTTTGGTAGATTTAACGCAATCCTCCTCCTCATAGATAATAATGGGCAGACTGAGGCACGGTGTTGTTTTTTTCCCCCCCTAGTCTGGAACACTCAGCATGGGAGCAAAAATATCTGTTTGGGCCACAACTTGTGCACTTTGTTTTTGAATGATCATAGTGATAAAAGTAAAAAATGATTCTCTCTGGGAATAATGCATGTTAAAAAGACATCATATTCTCTCTGAATTGTAATTAGTTGGAAAGTACCTAACTATGCTGTAGCTGTGGTTGTCTCTTACAACAGGTCTTCGGGTGGAAAACTAAACTCGTAATAACTTTTGGGAAGTTTCTAGAACAACCGTGATTTGTCATAGTGTCATGAAAGCCGGGACAGCTTGTGGCGACGCACACACTCCATGCGGGTGGTTTATATCATAGCTTCAGTCCAAGCTCCTGCATAGCTACCCGGCACAGCAAAGGAGGTTAGTATCCCCATCCCTACTGTTCTCTGTCTCTAGCTGAACCACTGCTTTGAGCCCAGGACTGCTCCTGTCCTCCCATTTGACAATGATTAAAAATCTCTCCTCTATTACAGTAGAAAAAGCTCAGAAGAAGAGACTCTGAGCGTCTCTTCCTCTTCCCACTTCCTCCCACTGCCGCTGCTTCCTCCCCACTTTATGACAGCTGTGACAAAATAAGCAGCCCTCTCATTATGTTATATGTAAACAATGGGAAAGGGGACTGTATGGAGATGTCATGTTCGACAATCAAGCAGGGGACCTCTGACACGCAGCCACCAGCGTATAATAAAGTGGGCCTGACTGCCGCGTCTCCTCGACAAATGACACCACACTTAATTTGCTGTGCAATGTTCCTGTAATTAGAGTGAATTTGGCACAGGCACGGGGAAAGACAGCTAGATCAAGGTCTTGATGAATTAGGGGTCCACTGTCAAGATCAAATCACATTAATCAAGGTGGCCGTGTGTAGAGACAGGTTTTTCTACCCCCTCTACTTCCCTGGTGCTGTGATAAATAGCCCTGCTGAAGCCAGGCAAACAGTATGTATCACCATCAAATCTACTGAATTGAAATGGAAATGAAGCCGAACACTATTTCCAGAATTCGATTGACTTTTTTGTGTTTTACCACTATCGTTTTTAAGATAAAGGTAACGTCTTTACTATAGCAAAGTCAAAGAACGTTCTGGTTCAATTTCCCTTGTGAAAGAACTGAGATGTCGCTACCAAACCAACCGTGGCCACTACTAACCAAGCTAATCATCCAACGGACGGCACAGTAACCTGAAAGTTGAATGAATGTACATGTAACCGTCATAGAACCAATTACTATGCTGTACTGGAGACCTCTGTACGGTGTGAGAGCGTAATGATGCTGTTTTCCTGGGACCAAACAGATTAGGACCACTATAACACAGTAATGAATGTAGAGGACTGTTGTAGGTAGAGGGGGAAAGGTTGTGTGTGTGTGTGTGTGTGTGTGTGTGTGCGTCATGTCATTTGTGATGGATCCAGCACTGTATAGCTAACTAATGGAAAGAGGATGTGTATTGGCTGGCCACAGGCTAGTAGGTTGATACTTGGCAAAAAGCAAAGCTGTCCCCCATAATCATCAACTGTTATAGGAAATGAGGTATGTGAGGAAAAATGGTAACATTCTGTATTAACTGACATTGGATAGTCATTTGTACTTTTTAAAGATAATAATATTTAATCTGTGATATTAAATCTGGGCAACACTTTTGCTCTCATCCTTCCAAATGGAAGGTTGCCCTTTAAATGCTATGCAGCGTTGGCTAAAACAAGGCTATCTAATAGCTAATTGCTATGTATTAGTGTAAACAGCGTGTGTATACAGTAGAGACCTGCCTGAAGAAGACTTACCCATGCATGGCATGTAGGGTGTGGGGTTCATAGTGATATCTTCCCTCGTGGTGACGCATGTCAATCGGGATGGGCGTGTGGAACGTAGGGAAGACGTGGTGCGGGGCTGCAGAACAGAGAAGAAGAGGGTGAGACGGAGAGAAAAATTGTTCAGACTTAAAAATAAGAGTTGGGCTTCTCAAAAGCTACATTTCAAAGGCAAAATGCGGTTACAATAAAGCAACATGAATTTCAGAGCAAGCTGAGCAGTTTTGCCTAAAATATTGGCACTATCGCACAAGAGTGGAATAAATAAATTATCAAAGTCATCCTAAGAAATCCTACATCTTGAACATAAAAGATCTCCAACTGGGCTTTTGACAAAGACCTGCAGCTAGTCAGTCTTTGAACTAAAGGGGGATGATGGACTGCATCAAGGAGAACTGGAGCCCGACGCAAACCGGGCCTGACAGCCTTGGGAAGAGGCTTCTTCTTCTAGCCCCCTGCAACAACAACTACCCATTCAAACAGTAACAGCACGGCCCTCGTCAGACATCTGAGCAGGTGGTAGACAGTAGACTCTGTAGACAGCACTGACAGGGTAGTATACTGTACCCAGCTACTCACTCAGTCACACTTTAGTCTAGTCGAATCAAATTCCCGAAATGCCACAGTATTATTTAGCTGAGAGAGAAATCATTATTCAGGGTTATTACAGGCTCAGAGACAGAGCCCAATGAAACACACATTAAATCAATTCTAGTTTAATTTACTTAAGATATATTAGTACATTTACAAAATATAGTAAATATTTTGTAATTGAAGGTCCTTTCTCAGCAAGGCTGTTGGAAGACACCTGATGTGCAAACTTTTGTGTAAGACACACAGATAATTTTAAGGTACTTTTCAATGTCACGTTACTGTATTAGGGTTAGCATGAAACAGCTTTAAAAACAGCTTTACAGTCTCTTAACCAAAACCAGACACAGGGATTGTATTATTTATGTCCGGAAACACAAGAGAGCACAGCTGGCAACGCATGGAAAATTGAAAAAAAGCAAGAAATGAAATGTAGCTTTTATGAGGCTCAGGTCATTATAAAACATTTTGATGTAAGGTATTTCAAGACAAATTTGAGGGCCTCAAAAGCAGACGGTCGAGGAGAAGGACCGTCTCCAACCGGGAACTCCCCCCCCCCATACTAAGGCACCGGTCGGTCCAGGATCCAAACCAACAGGAGGCATCCCTCTCCAGGCCGTACCCCGCAGCAGCTGGTCCTACTTTATGCTTTCCAAGAAACTCCCTGGCTGAGATTGTTTCTCCATCCAGAACCTGTTGAAGTGAACGCTGTGCTGCGTCAACTGCAACAGAATGGCTGTGTTTCACTGCAGCGATTTCGAAAGCAACCCTCGATGACTCTGGCCTGAGGGTGATCAAATGGAATTCAGTGAGGAAGCTAGAAGTCCCCCTCTGTCTCTCTCCTGACCACACCTCTTTAATGGAGAGAGTGCTGGGCAGGCAGACCTACTCTGTACAAGTTCTTTGTACAGAGAGGGCAGAGTTTGTATAAGCTAAGGACACAGAGGTCAGAGGACAATGTGGGCGGAGAGGAGCCAGGCCAAACGTCTTATACTAGCATTCACAGAGAAGACCTCTGGTAATCTGGGCTGAAATAGGAGCTTCTCTGTCCACCCACCACCACAGAGTGGTTTCTGTAGTGACCACAACTGTTGGCCTGTTTGAAAAGGCTTCGTTGTAGTGGACCGTCCCATTTTTGGGAAGACTTGGAGCTCTTACTAAACATCCCTGTATGAAAGCCAGCGAGAGGGGACCTGCGTCACATCACAACCAGCAGTAAAGTACCTCGGACAAACAAACAGCAAGAAGTCAAACCGCTAGGCAGCAATAGTAAAGGTCACGGGATGTGTGTCACAAAGACCGATTCTTTGTTTGCAAATACAGAAGTTACAGAGTTGCACTTTTCACTTGACAGGTCAAAGATACTGGGCAGCGTCCCACCGAGTCAGAAGGGACTGTTTATAAAGTGCTGAAAGGACAGGGCTGTTGGAAGACTGGTTCTATTTTAGCGTTGTTAGAGGGATCAGACTAGGAAGCAGGAGAGGAGCTTAGAGAAGCGCGGAGGAGGAGGAAGGAAGCGCTGGCTATTTCCGGCTTATAGCCGTCCACCACCGACAGGGCTGTATACAATGAGGAGAAGAAGAGGAGAAGAATGGTGCATCATTCTTAAACAGTCCCAGCTTCCATTATTTAGCTCCCCCCTCCTTTTAGTAACGTCCCACACCATGGAAAGAGAATACTCCCAGACTGAGATCCAACCTCATCGAGGCGCCACTTCACACGACACCATTAATCAGCTGACATGGTCACAGTCTTTTCTGTAAAACAGTCACTCGTTTTCGGGTGTTATTTTCAGAGCTCCAAAAAAAAGTTTCCCCCCCTTTTGTTTGAGATGAACAAGGACCTTGTTTTAATTTGCAGATCTAATGGGCCTCCGTTCAGCCGGTACCTACACCCTTCAGTGAGGTATAATCCCACCCGCCCCCTGTAAAGTGTTCCGGTGGGGTAAAATGAATGTTAGCAGGGCAGCACTCTGACAGCCGCGGCAGCTCCATATTTAATGACTTGTATTTTAATTATGTCCCTCATTCACCAGGTACACCATCTTCCTTGGCTTTTCTCGACAGCCTCCTTTTTTTCTTTTTATCACCGGGCTCAGTCGTACAGATAATAAAGTTCTGGTTTAAGGTAATTACTTAATCAGGACAAACCTGTGTGTTAAGCAGCGCTATTAAGCGGTGTGGTGATAAATCAGAGCTGTAGTCGATGGTGTGATGCTGCTGGGCGATTACATCCACGGTCTAATCAGTCTCTGGGAGACCCTTGCGGTCGTTAAGTACCTAAATTACACAAACAGCGTGCTAACAACACGGTGCTTGTCGCGAGGCCGTGGAGGAGGACAGAGGAGGCCCATCGGGATGTTTGTTAATACCAGCCAGGCAGCCACCGGCACAACGCAGCATGCTCACCTTCTGCACAGTGATGCATGGAGGTTATTGGTAGGTGGCTCAGGACCTAGCTGACGAATTCTGATATCTTCCCCCTCCACTCCCTGTCCCGCAACTCATGGTGGAGGTACCGTAAATATTACACTGAGGTTAACAATTCAAATTGACCAGTAACAGGGAGGACGGTGGAGCTTTCGGTGTAATTCCTTAGAATCACATTTGTATTTTCAAAGCTTTTAAATTGAGAGGCTACTGAGAGCTATTCCCGAAAGCCAATCTGAAAATCTAAAGCCGCTTGTTCCCCTGCCATCTCCCAGAGTGCCGTGCAGCACGAGGCCCTGTGTGTAGCAGCAGTTGGCATGGGGTTTTGTAGTTAGGACCCCAGGCAGATTGTACTGGAGGTATTTCCTGTTTGCGTGAGGCTAATTTCCCCTGTCATTCTGCTAGTAAAACAGAAAAGCTTTTAATTTCACTGCTGAGGTCTCTCCTCTCAGGATATCCATTAATCCCAGTGAGCCCATTACGCCATCCAGATCTGGGATCAGTTTGGACCTGAAACAAGAGGGATGTTATTTTTGCCTGTATAACAGAAAAGCAATAGGACTGTCAACACCGGATGAAAGTATATTCTGACTTAAAGACAGACACAGAAAGGATTCCACTCTGTATAATTGTGGGAATGTCCCTGAGTGGATGAAATAGCATGAAGAGTTGGAATGTTTTTTTTTTTTACCATCAAATGTGTTTTAGTCCTCCAGGTCAGTCCAGATCAGGCAATGCAATGTACAGTATGGTCCCATTAGAACCCAGTGTCTCTGCATGTGTGTGTGTGTGTGTATATGTGTGGAGGGGTGTGTGTGTGTGTGACGATGAGAAAGTGAGAGGGCCTGCTGCGGTGCTCCACCAGATGTAAAAACAAATGTTATCACCCAAAGACTAATAGATGTGAGGGCCTAAGCACCGGGACATTCCAACACTGTTTCCCCCATGGGGGGGATTGGATCCAGTCAGTGAATCAGGTGAACACATGCAGCCTCCTGAACTCTCCAGAGCGCTCGCCTTTTGTTCTCCCCCGCTGCGTGTGAACAATGGACCTGTCTGGGTGATAGAATAAACCCTGCTCAGGGTTGGCCATTCCCCCAACTGGTCCACTGGGTTGACTGGCTCAGGACGCCCATGCTGCCTCTTCTGCCTGCCCCGGGGCTCTCTTAGGGCTACGCTACTGACAACGTCCCCCCCGAGTGGTGAATCCTTTTGTTGATATGTGAGAAATGTAATGGCAGGTGTCCCGTAAGGGATGAAATTAGTGGCTAATATGTACGCGTGTGGAATTAAAATAGCAGCTTGCAGTCATTTTCATGTGTGATTGATTCTAGCGGGCTTATATAGAGTCATCCGAGTCCTATGTTTAAAAACAGGGGCCCAGGTCAGATGAAACATTTTACTGATGTGTTCTGTCATACTTATGAACACCTGTCAATATGAGTTTCCCATTGTGAAAGATCAATATCCTCCGTTCTCACAGATGAAGTCACTTTTCCGGAATAGGTCAGTGAGTGTTGAGTGTGGCCACATCATGGTGTGGGTGTTGGGAGCTGCTTCACTCTGTCATGTTTAGGTGACCCAGTACTGGCTACTCTTTGTCTCCTGTCCCTCCCCGACCCCTCAACCCCTCTCTCCCCCATTATCCCCTCCCGTAATTCACCCCCTACCATTATTAATGCTGCATTAACTTGGCCTACACTTTTAATGAGCCTGTTTTGGTTTGCACTCACTCAACCACCCTGCTCAGTCACACAAAGAGGCCTATTATTCTGGTGACAAAACATCACTATGGTGGAAAACGCCTGTCCCACAGACAGGGGAGAAAGACACACAGAGTCCGGTCACATAGATCCACTGCTACAAGACTACGGAGAAGACGGACAGTGATCTGCTGAGGGGAAGGGAGTCAGATAGTTACAGCGGCAACGCTCCTCTGTTTTAGCATGTTGTGTTTAAAACAGCTGTGGAGCATTGTTGTTGTGCCGCCTGCCTGCCTGTCTGTCTGCTGGAGTTTTGAATGTCAGGTGTGCTTTGCTTTATGGTGTTTTCGGCCAATAAAAACAGAACCCCGGGCATGTTTCCGTGACGAACACTTCAGAGGGGGAATATGACTCAAGCATGAGTCACTCACACAACAGCTTTAAAGGCCCACTCTGTGGTAGAACCCCACTAGAAGACTGCATTACTAAACACCACAGTATCTCTATGCGCTGTGGCTGTCGGACTAAATCGCCTCTTCAATTGAAAAGCAATGACAATACGATCGATCAGTCAAGTTACCATCCTTATTCTAGAACCAAATTACATTTCTTAAGCCATATGTTTTTTCACCAGAGCTTGCATTTTTTGTTGTTGCTAGTCTCTAAAACTAAATAAAGCTCAGACACCAGAGAGAGGAAAGGTAAAAACAAGCGTTGGCCATCTTGAGACAAAAGCATATACCCTCAAATAACCACTCCTCTTAAATCACAATACTCTGTGGCATTGTGCAGACCTGCTGGAGTGGGGCCATTTCCTGTGTCGTGGGGACGGGCCTGTCCGTCATGTTGTCAGACTACAAAGTGAGAGGAATGGCCTTGGAATGCTGACTCACACAAGTTCTGTCCCTGCACTGTGCTCTGTGGGGCGCCGGCCGGGTCCCAGAGGCCCCTAGTGTGCATGGCAGGTACAGATAACGATCTGTGGCCCTGACCCCTCTGACTCTCTGCTCGCTGCGTTCCCAGATCACCCTATAACGCAACTCCCGCTGGTACCCCCAGGACGGGGCGCGTGATGCCCAAATAATTTGAATACGGTCCAGAGATCAGCTGGCTGCCCCTCCTAGATCTCCGCTCGGTGCTGTCCTCTGCTCTCCTCTCCTCTCAGCAGAAGAAAATCACACAAGTTTACAATGAGAAGGTATGAACGTAACTGAACATAGAATGGAAACGTTCCAAGGTCATAACAACGACCTTGATAAGGAACAGGAGAATAAAGAGAGTTAATGCCCTTCGTGGAACATTTTCAAACAAAACAGGACAGAGTAAAGACAATAAACACACAATGTTAATGAGAAACAAAACTCTGTTAAAAAACATAAAGACCCTAAACGTACTATTTTATTGGCACGCCTGCACCACACGTCAGCTGTTGTTATCACAACAGTTAATGAGGAACGTCTGTTCTTTTATTTAAAGATGACCAATGCCAAAACATTTTTTACTCAAGTATTTTTTTCCCTCACATGTGAAAGTCGCCACAAAAGAGTTTGCATGAACAGAGAAAACAAACACTTAATACAGCCAGGCTTTTTATGGAGAGATGATGGTCGGCAGGAGTCTGTGAAGCCTGTAGCCTCACTAGCCTGTGAATCCCAGACCAGTGTTTCTGACTAGGGCCAAATATCACTCCCCTGACCCTGCTCCTCCACTGCCTTTCTTTCATCCCTCTTTCTTCAGACGTTGCGACGGGAGCCTGCTCCATTCTTGCTCCAGCTCTGCCTATGTCGCGCTCACTGCTCTCGTTCTCACTTCCGCACTAAGCAGCAGGCCAGGCCACACATTGCAACAGCCAACAGGGCTCAGCCAGGAGGATATCTCCACTCTAGTCTCAGACCCCTGGCCAAGAACTTCAGTCACATCCCTTGACATGTTCTGTAGTCTGGCTGCAGTAGCAGCTGCATGTCTCTGTGTGTCAGTAAGCTACATCCCACCTAGCTTTCCTTTGGTCACACACACTAGACTATTCAAAACCTCTTTAACGTTCTGGCAAATATTGTTGAACAAGCCCTGTGCACACTTGCAACAATATGCCTGTTTTGTCGGCTGAGGGGCCTGGATGAGGCTGGGGCCAGTCTTTTCTTAAGGCTGCTGCAGTGACTTGACTCCACCACCCTCTCCAGCCATCCCTCTCTCTCCCTCTCTCTCTCTCCCTCTCTTACACATCCCCAATAGGATACCCCTGACCCCTGTAATTCAGGGGCTGAATACCAATCGCAGGGGCACAAAAAACCCAGGCAAATAGAGCAGTGTGTAACGATAAAGTGCTCAGTCTGGGAAAGTCGTCGCCCACACAAAGAGAGAAGAGTACACAGTCAAACACGAAACTCAAGCCTCTAACATCTAACCGAGTATGAGATTAACAGAGATCGGAACAACAAGTCACAATCAGATAAGGGATATTTTAACAAGGAATTCAATCCGTGGAGAAATCACCGTTTTGAATTTCCGTTTTATTAAGCAATCAACTAAAGCAGCAGTAGGCAACCCTGTTCCTGGAGTGTTGTGGGTGGTGCCGGCTTTTGTTTCAACTCGGCACCACACCTGACCAACTGAGCTAAATGATCAGTTCAGTGATTGCCTCAATTCAACACACCTGGTCTTCCCGGTCAGTTAAATCAAAGACACGAAGTCCCGCAGGGTTGCCTGGCCCTGAACTAAGGGTTAGTGCTTTTGAGATCCCGAGGCAAACAACACAATGGCCATCCATTGCCCATGAGACAAGCTATGCAGTATGATAGACTGTGTCATTGTGTGGTCATTAAAGTGAGACGTTGTTGAAAACCTCTTCCTTCAGTCATTATAATTAGACCATGTGTCCATGACTTGTGAAATTCCGTCATTAGAAAAGGATAAATGAACAACGTGATTTGTGACCTTATTCTAGTCCAGGCCTGCTTAGCTAGTTAATTAGTGTGTACACGCTCAAGCGTTGGGTGGAAGACAAACCATGTTACGCCAACAATTAGTCTACAGAAGGACCATTGGCCTACTGAGCGCATCAGAGACAGTAACAACAAACACTACACTCATTTCATCCATTTGTCGTATACCTTAATTAACATGCCTACTGTACAAAAAGAACATTAACGACGTATAATCCCATGGTCAAATAAAAGACACTCAGAATTCTGCTGCTCGGGCTTTAACCTTTCACTGCAGTGGGCTAAATCAGGGTCACCGAGTGTTTCTTGGTAGTCTTGAACCAATCTACTTTAAAACAGAAGTGTACGCCTCACACACATGGTTAAGGGCTTGAACAAAGAAGACACCTGTACCATGTCAGATATACAGTTGAGTTTGCATCCCAATAGTATACTTTATATACATCACAGAAGGCTGAAATATAACAAAAAGGTTTGACATAGAATCACTGGATTTTCGTTGTTTAAAAAAATATATATCTTTATAATTTTATAATTTTGGTCATTGACTGCAGTAAAGGGCTACAATGGAGTAGCCTCATCCAAGTTTTCCAAATAATGCTATAATCTTGAGCTGCACTCTCTAAAGAAAGAACAGAACAGTGAAGGTTTTTAGAAACTGAGACCCTGATTGTCAATTGTCCTCAGACTCAGCTACTATCAATCTGACCAAGCCTGGGTACCAGGCTCTCATAATTACATGGAGGAGAGCTCAGTGATTCCCGTATAATTTGAGAGAGGAAGGAATCCCCTTGATTGTGATATGAGGGGCCAAGCATGGGTCCTGCTGACGTGGAGAGCGCGTCTCCCTAAACCCTGCTTGCTGCATCCCACCTGTGTGTGTGTGTGTGCGTGCGTGCATGTGTGTGTGTGTGTGTGTGCGTGCATGTGTGTGTGTGTGTGCATGCGTGCATGTGTGTGTGTGTGTGTGTGCGTGCGTGCGCTTGCATGCGTGTGTGTGTGCGTGTGCATGAGTATGGGGCCAAAGCAGAGAGAGTGCTGCTGTGCGGGACCATCAGTTCTACTCTTGTTACACCCCAGACGCTGGGTCGGCTCTGTACAACTACAACCTCCAACCACTACAAGGTAATAGAGCAGACAGGTTGTCAGTTATGATTGAGTTTAGCCTTCAATGAGAAATGTGTCATGACACCCACAGCTCAGAGATGAGTTTTTCCAAAATGTGTTCCCGCTGTGTTTTAAGTTGAGTTCCAACCACATGGGGTAGAGATAATATTTAAATGAAAAAGCTAGCATATGAAGTAAGTTAAATCAGACAGATTTTGTTGGTCAAATTATTCTGTTAAATTTGCGTATCGGTAGTTGATCTTGAACTCAAGCCAATGTAGAAAAGGTCCATCCATCCCTCCCCTGTTTTTAGCACACTGTTCAGTGAAATCTGCAGGACTGCTAGCCAAGTCATTAGCTAGTGAAAACAGATCAATCTCTCACTATTTAGTCTCCTTTCACCTTCTGACTTTCGACATCCTCCACTTCACCGCCGTCAATGGAAACCCTGTGTGCGACTCAGATGGCACCCTACTACCCTATGGGCCCTGGTCAAAAGTAGTGCACTAAATAGGGAAAATGCTGCCTTTTGGGATGCCCCTCTGCCTCGGTTTGCCCTCCCTGCCACTTCACTCAAGGGCCACTGGGTATTTAAACTTTCTCTATGTCTGTTCTGTCCTCATTGGAATCTCCTTCCCCTTCCCTTCTCTTCCCAGGCCTTTTTTTAAGGCAGGCAGACTGACTGATGATGGGGGATCAGGAGAAGTGCAGTGATGGGAGGAGGAGAGGAGAGGAGAGGGAGAGAAACCCCCATTTGGGGGAAGTACAAAGGGTCTCATTGAGAGGCAAGTCTTTCGTCAACCCTGAGGGGAAGAGACGTTCATTACTGGAGGGGAATACGGTCACCTTCGTTGGGCCTAGTTCTGTCAGTTCCACTGGAGGTTGGTGGGACTTCCCAGCTCTACTGGGGTCTAGTTCTGTCAGTTCCACTGGAGGTTGGTGGGACTTCCCAGCTCTACTGGGGTCTAGTTCTGTCAGTTCCACTGGAGGTTGGTGGGACTTCCCAGCTCTACTGGGGTCTAGTTCTGTCAGTTCCACTGGAGGTTGGTGGGACTTCCCAGCTCTACTGGGGTCTAGTTCTGTCAGTTCCACTGGAGGTTGGTGGGACTTCCCAGCTCTACTGGGGTCTAGTTCTGTCAGTTCCACTGGACTTCCCAGCTCTACTGGGGTCTAGTTCTGTCAGTTCCACTGGAGGTTGGTGGGACTTCCCAGCTCTACTGGGGTCTAGTTCTGTCAGTTCCACTGGAGGTTGGTGGGACTTCCCAGCTCTACTGGGGTCTAGATCTGTCAGTTCCACTGGAGGTTGGTGGGACTTCCCAGCTCTACTGGGGTCTAGTTCTGTCAGTTCCACTGGAGGTTGGTGGGACTTCCCAGCTCTACTGGGGTCTAGTTCTGTCAGTTCCACTGGAGGTTGGTGGGACTTCCCAGCTCTACTGCGGTCTAGTTCTGTCAGTTCCACTGGAGGTTGGTGGGACTTCCCAGTTCTACTGGGGTCTAGTTCTGTCAGTTCCACTGGAGGTTGGTGGGACTTCCCAGCTCTACTGGGGTCTAGTTCTGTCAGTTCCACTGGAGGTTGGTGGGACTTCCCAGCTCTACTGCGGTCTAGTTCTGTCAGTTCCACTGGAGGTTGGTGGGACTTCCCAGCTCTACTGGGGTCTAGATCTGTCAGTTCCACTGGAGGTTGGTGGGACTTCCCAGCTCTACTGGGGTCTAGTTCTGTCAGTTCCACTGGAGGTTGGTGGGACTTCCCAGCTCTACTGGGGTCTAGTTCTGTCAGTTCCACTGGAGGTTGGTGGGACTTCCCAGCTTTACTGGGGTCTCGCTGTAACTTTGGAGACTGACTGACTTGAAGTTCCAATACTTGCAAGGGTGTTCCTGTTCTGTGTTTCATGGACTATAGCTCGATTGATGAACTAAACTATCCGATGATTGCTTTTACATTATCCGTGTGCATTATACACGTATGTGAGAGCATTGAATTGTGTGCTCAAGAAATGTATAGTAAATATGCATTTGGATTTGGTCTGGATTCCTACTCCTACTAAGAGCCTTTTATTGAAGTCTTTTAAAATTCTCTCTGGTTCTCTCAGAGAGAGAATACGGCTTGCTAATAGGGGCCCGTTGACTTCGCTGTGCTTATGAGGGAAAATACGGCTCAATCAGGGAATTTAACCACCTGCACTTGTTTATAGTCATTAGCAGTTGGCCATGGGCCACTGGTGATGTGTGGACTGGACGTGTTATAGGTTTTACAGTAAAACTATTAAAAAAATACAAGACCTTTTAACAGAGGTGGAACACCTAAGGTTTCACTGTTATAATATTTGATTTCAAATCCATAAATGTACTGTAACCTGGTATTTTTTGTAACGATTCATAATTAGCGGACAAATACACTGCTGTGGTGTTTTATCCTCACTTGAGGTTTGATTTGCGTAGTAAACTCTTGACTGTCTTAATGAGATGTTATTGCTTCATCTCCAGCTGTTTGTCTCCGTAGTCACAAGGCAATTAGTCCGCCTTCTCTTATTTCAAATCCCTTTAAGCAGTGTGATAATAGGTCAACTTTATTGCACTACTACTAAAGCAGTTAAATATTGCAACTGAAACACAAAAGGGGACAAATTATTATTATTTTGTATAAAAAAAGGTCCCCCACATTTCTTTGCTACAATATTTATTTTCCTATGAATGGTAATGCCTCAAAAAAGGAGTTTGAGGGAACTGAAGTGGCTAGGAGTTGATGATACATGTCCCAAAAAATGACCTTATTTATTTAATGAAATATCCAATATCCCACCTCATAGCTCATATTTTCCTTTTTGATAACATTACAAAGACAAATTGCTTCATAGAAGCTACATTTTCTTCACTGTATGTGGCTGAATACGCATGGGAAACACTGGTGTTACCACTAACCAGTCTTAAATCCAAACAAAATCACATGTCATTATGATGGACAACTGAAGCAGGAGGCCTGAATAGATGTGAGGGGGTCTCATTGTTGATCCAAACGGAACCCCCTCCGACTCGCCACCCTGCTCCACACCCACCCATCCAGTCTCCTGTGTCTCTCTCTCTCTCTCTCTCTCTCTCTGCCTCTCTGCTTCAGCCCACAGATTTCTTATGTCCTGCTGCCTCTTTCCTTCTATTTCCCTCCTCCTTCTCTCTCTTTTGTCAGATGGAGTTAGGAACGGGCCCATGCTGGGATGGGCAATATTTCCACGTCAACTCTTTGGGCCTTTATTATCATTGCTTAAATGAATAAGCATTTCTTTATTTGTTCATTTTAATCTTTGTAAAATTATCGGGGGAATTAATCAACAACTTGGGTCAAGCCACAAGCCATTCAAAGTACCTAGTTATCAAGTGAATTAAAACTATTTCAGGTCCAGTTAACAAAATGTAGGGAGCCCTAATTCATTCATGGGGCGGCAGGGTAGCCTAGTGGTTAGAGCGTTGGACTAGTAACCGGAAGGTTGCAAGTTCAAATCCCAGAGCTGACAAGGTACAAATCTGTTGTTCTGCCCCTGAACAGGCAGTTAACCCACTGTTCCTAGGCTGTCATTGAAAAGAAGAATTTGTTTTTAACTGACTTGCCTAGTTAAATAAAGGTAAAATTCATTTTTAAAATTACTTGCATTAATGTTTTATTTATTTTAATTTTATTTCACCTTTATTTAACCAGGTAGGCTAGTTGAGAACAAGTTCTCATTTGCAACTGCGACCTGGCCAAGATAAAGCATAGCAGTGTGAGCAGACAACACAGAGTTACACATGGAATAAACAATTAACAAGTCAATAACACAGTAGAAAACAAAGGGGGGAGTCTATATACAATGTGTGCAAAAGGCATGAGGAGGTAGGCGAATAATTACAATTTTGCAGATTAACACTGGAGTGATAAATGATCAGATGGTCATGTACAGGTAGAGATATTGGTGTGCAAAAGAGCAGAAAAGTAAATAAATAAAAACAGTATGGGGATGAGGTAGGTGAAAATGGATGGGCTATTTACCAATAGACTATGTACAGCTGCAGCGATCGGTTAGCTGCTCAGATAGCTGATGTTTGAAGTTGGTGAGGGAGATAAAAGTCTCCAACTTCAGTGATTTTTGCAATTCGTTCCAGTCACAGGCAGCAGAGTACTGGAGCGAAAGGCGGCCAAATGAGGTGTTGGCTTTAGGGATGATCAGTGAGATACACCTGCTGGAGCGCGTGCTACGGATGGGTGTTGCCATCGTGACCAGTGAACTGAGATAAGGCGGAGCTTTACCTAGCATGGACTTGTAGATGACCTGGAGCCAGTGGGTCTGGCGACGAATATGTAACGAGGGCCAGCCGACTAGAGCATACAAGTCGCAGTGGTGGGTGGTATAAGGTGCTTTAGTGACAAAACGGATGGCACTGTGATAGACTGCATCCAGTTTGCTGAGTAGAGTGTTGGAAGCCATTTTGTAGATGACATCGCCGAAGTCGAGGATCGGTAGGATAGTCAGTTTTACTAGGGTAAGCTTGGCGGCGTGAGTGAAGGAGGCTTTGTTGCGGAATAGAAAGCCGACTCTTGATTTGATTTTCGATTGGAGATGTTTGATATGAGTCTGGAAGGAGAGTTTGCAGTCTAGCCAGACACCTAGGTACTTATAGATGTCCACATATTCAAGGTCGGAACCATCCAGGGTGGTGATGCTAGTCGGGCATGCGGGTGCAGGCAGCGATCGGTTGAAAAGCATGCATTTGGTTTTACTAGCGTTTAAGAGCAGTTGGAGGCCACGGAAGGAGTGTTGTATGGCATTGAAGCTTGTTTGGAGGTTAGATAACACAGTGTCCAATGACGGGCCGAAAGTATATAGAATGGTGTCGTCTGCGTAGAGGTGGATCAGGGAATCGCCCGCAGCAAGAGCAACATCATTGATATATACAGAGAAAAGAGTCGGCCCGAGAATTGAACCCTGTGGCACCCCCATAGAGACTGCCAGAGGACCGGACAGCATGCCCTCCGATTTGACACACTGAACTCTGTCTGCAAAGTAATTGGTGAACCAGGCAAGGCAGTCATCCGAAAAACCGAGGCTACTGAGTCTGCCGATATTAATATGGTGATTGACAGAGTCGAAAGCCTTGGCAAGGTCAATGAAGACGGCTGCACAGTACTGTCTTTTATCGATGGCGGTTATGATATCGTTTAGTACCTTGAGTGTGGCTGAGGTGCACCCGTGACCGGCTCGGAAACCAGATTGCACAGCGGAGAAGGTACGGTGGCATTCGAGATGGTCAGTGACCTGTTTGTTGACTTGGCTTTCGAAGACCTTAGATAGGCAGGGCAGGATGGATATAGGTTTGTAACAGTTTGGGTCCAGGGTGTCTCCCCCTTTGAAGAGGGGGATGACTGCGGCAGCTTTCAATCCTTGGGGATCTCAGACGATATGAAAGAGAGGTTGAACAGGCTGGTAATAGGGGTTGCGACAATGGCGGCGGATAGTTTCAGAAATAGGGGGTCCAGATTGTCAAGCCCAGCTGATTTGTACGGGTCCAGGTTTTGCAGCTCTTTCAGAACATCTGCTATCTGGATTTGGGTAAAGGAGAACCTGGAGAGGCTTGGGCGAGGAGCTGCCGGGGGGGCGGAGCTGTTGGCCGAGGTTGGAGTAGCCAGGCTGGAAGGCATGGCCAGCCGTTGAGAAATGCTTATTGAAGTTTTCGATAATCATGGATTTATCGGTGGTGACCGTGTTACCTAGCCTCAGTGCAGTGGGCAGCTGGGAGGAGGTGCTCTTGTTTTCCATGGACTTCACAGTGTCCCAGAACTTTTTGGAGTTGGAGCTACAGGATGCAAACTTCTGCCTGAAGAAGCTGGCCTTAGCTTTCCTGACTGACTGCGTGTATTGGTTCCGGACTTCCCTGAACAGTTGCATATCACGGGGACTATTCGATGCTATTGCAGTCCGCCACAGGATGTTTTTGTGCTGGTCGAGGGCAGTCAGGTCTGGGGTGAACCAAGGACTGTATCTGTTCTTAGTTCTGCATTTTTGAATGGAGCATGCTTATCTAAAATGGTGAGGAAGTTACTTTTAAAGAATGACCAGGCATCCTCAACTGACGGGATGAGGTCAATGTCCTTCCAGGATACCCGGGCCAGGTCGATTAGAAAGGCCTGCTCACAGAAGTGCTTTAGGGAGCGTTTGACAGTGATGAGGGGTGGTCGTTTGACTGCGGCTCCGTAGCGGATACAGGCAGTGAGGCAGTGATCGCTGAGATCCTGGTTGAAGACAGCGGAGGTGTATTTGGAGGGCCAGTTGGTCAGGATGACGTCTATGAGGGTGCCCTTGTTTACAGAGTTAGGGTTGTACCTGGTGGGTTCCTTGATGATTTGTGTGGGATTGAGGGCATCTAGCTTAGATTGTAGGACTGGCGGGGTGTTAAGCATATCCCAGTTTAGGTCACCTAACAGAACAAACTCTGAGGCTAGATGGGGGGCGATCAATTCACAAATGGTGTCCAGGGCACAGCTGGGAGCTGAGGGGGGTCGGTAGCAGGCGGCAACAGTGAGAGACTTATTTCTGGAGAGAGTAATTTTCAAAATTAGTAGTTCGAACTGTTTGGGTATGGACCTGGAAAGTATGACATTACTTTGCAGGCTATCTCTGTAGTAGACTGCAACTCCTCCCCCTTTGGCAGTTCTATCTTGACGGAAGATGTTATATTTGGGTATGGAAATCTATGAATTTTTGGTGGCCTTCCTGAGCCAGGATTCAGACACAGCAAGGACATCAGGGTTAGCAGAGTGTGCTAGAGCAGTGAGTAAAACAAACTTAGGGAGGAGGCTTCTGATGTTGACATGCATGAAACCAAGGCTTTTTCGATCACAGAAGTCAACAAATGAGGGTGCCTGGGGGGTGTGATACATGTGTCTATGTATGTTTAGACTTCCTCCCCTCACTGTACTGTATTAACCTCAATGTTTGTAGCATGCATGAAGGTGTGAACGGATCTACTCCGCACTTAGCATTGTCAGACTGATCCTACCAGCACCACCAGGCAGAATGATGTGGGAGGACGGGAGCTTGTTTTGGGGGTTTGGCACAGCCGTGACGGCCCTCACATAGCCAAGACGCCTGGGAGTCTCCTCTCCTCCTCTCCCCCAGCAGGGTGAGGCTTGCCTGACTGACTAATGGAGGGAGGGAGGGTTCACCTGGAGCCCAGGGACAACTGGCTGCCAGCCAGACTACTCTTGGCAGGGTAATGTCTACAAAACACAACACGATCGAGTGAAGAAAAACAGGAGGAGAGAAAAACAAAGCAATATTACACCACAACACAAACACTCTGATGGTGTCTCGCACGGCCCAGTCAGGACTCACCCAAGGCTGTCCTCTTGTCTCCTCCTCTCCTCCCTCTCACTCTCTTCCCCTTTACCCATTTATCCTCCCCTCATCATGCAAATGAGCAATGTGTGCAGCAGGGCAAGCACCCGCACACGACAAAAGCGCCTGAAACACAGACTGTTGCTGCAGCCACAGTGATGTGCAATGCTCAATAACTCTCTTCTGGATGGGTGAGTATCACAGATCAGTACCACATGAGTACATCTGCTGTCCTGTTGCCTGGTGCTCCAGTCCTGACCCCATCAGTTAACTACTGAACATGCGGAGCGGGAGCTCTGAGAGGCTCTGTGGGGAGAGGCTGAGAGATGTGTAGCCTCAGCTTGCCTCTTCTTTGAGCAACTGACCCAGCCCACTGCAATGAAGACTCCATGTTCCAGATAAACAGACAGCATCATGGTAAAGTGAACCTCGGTTGACCGTATGAGGTTACGAGCTAAACGAACACACACACACACATGTTGTGTTTTAATTCTGCAGAGGGCAGATGTGTCTAAGCTGAGGTCCGTTATGAGAACTTTAGTCAGTCTGGTTTGAGCCCAGATGACCCGTCTGCCCCTCGCTAGGGTCCCACGCCCTGATCTGTTTACACAAGGAGTGCACCACGCTAGCTGTCCCCGGTCCAGTGTGTGTGCATGTGTGTGTATCTGTGTGTGTGTGTGTGTGTGTGTGTGTGTGTGTGTGTGTGTGTGTGTGTGTGTGTGTCTCCCTTCCCACGTGCTCCCCTTCCCCTGTATCTGTTTATTATGGTTTGGGTAATCCACAGGCCCTGTGGCTACACTGTCAGACAGTAAGCTAACAGTGGCAGTCTAGGGCTGGGCTGCATCCCTAACTCAGAGCAGTGGGCTAGGGATCACTGGAGCATTGGTAGTGGCAGCAGATTCCCATGTTCTGGACTACAGAACCCTCTCCTCTCTGTCTGAGAAGGGTAGCTCACTGGGCCTGTACTGCAGCCTACAAGGGCAGTAATTTGAACTTATAAGAACACAACACACGGCAGGGAAAGCAGCGCTAAATCAGAACCTGCTGGGAATGGTATGCCGCTTCTTGAAGAACAAGAAGAACAAGAACAAGAAGAAGGGGGAAAAAGTGGGGGAGTTAGACTCTTAATCCCCTGAAGCATCCATATATCGCTCTCTAAATCTCTCCCAACCTCTCAAAACCTATCTCAACCTCTCCCAACCTCTCAAAAACTCTCTCAACCCCTCCCAGCTCTCAAAACCTCTCTCAACCTCTCTCAACCTCTCTCAACCTCTCCCAACCTCTCTCAACCCTCTCTCAACCTCTCCCAACCTCTCAAAAACTCTCAACCTCTCAAAACCTCTCTCAACCCCTCTCAACCTTTCCCAACCTCTCTCAACCTCTTCAGCCTCTCCCAACCTCTCTCAACCTCTCTCAACCTCTCTTCCAACACTTGCTCAGTGCATGCTAACTAAGTCTAATGGATTTGAGAGATTTATGTCTCTAGACGTTGTTGCCCAAAGCTCACTATTACATTAGACTTTGAACTTGGAATAGAAGTAAACCAATGGGACAAGTATTGTTTGATACCCATTATTACAGGGACTGTTAAGAAGGTCTAGAAAGCTCCTCTTGATTCACAGTGATGAACCGGAAAACCAAGCCTTCAGCTAACAATACCTAGATTGATAGTTTACTGTTGTCACCTTGGCATAGTTGTATTTTAATAACAGAGGTCTCACCTTTTGAAATAATTCACAGTCTTGGACATTCAATACAGCTGCAGTGGCTATGGTTTTGTTTCCATGAGCTGTTTCGCTTGAGGGAAACAAAAATCACGCAACATAACATATATCTGATATCTGTAGTATCTAGGCCATTCATTTTTAAACTTTTAACTCGCTCTAATCACAAGCATATCCCAGCACAACAAGAAACAACTTCTTGAAAGAGAGAGAGAGAGAGAGAGAGAGAGAGAGAGAGAGAGAGAGAGAGAGAGAGACAGCAAGAGAGAGAGAGAGAGAGAGAAAGAGAGAGTAGGTTTTATCTGGGCAATCTACTGCCCTGCCTGTAAATGGACAAAAAACATAAGAAAACACTTCTGTTTTCACTTAGTCTACCTAATCTTCATGGCTAGCCAGTCCCCCAGATCCAAGTTCACATAAAAGGGAGAAGGAAGACGACATCTTGGGAAGCCAACTAGCTAAATGTTTTCAAAAAATGCCACAGAAATGTATTTGTGCAGAAAGAAATCCCATTACCAAGCCCGATTATTCTGTCCTCAGAACAACCGAATGTTTCCATGTGGAAAGACGTGTACGCTCTATTGAAAGACTACGACCACTACTACCTAAGAGCACAGCAGTTACAAATGACCCAACTGGAACGAGAGGAAATCCAGTTCAAAATGTGCAACTGTAATTCATTCCATTGACTTCTTCATCAGTACATGCTCATATTAGACACTACCGATACAGTATGCCTTCCTGTTTCTTTATCCTCTCTCAAAAGCACAGTATATGTTACTGTTCACTGTTAATTGCATTTTTGGATATGGATATATGGATATAAAATGCCACAAGGTTGTTCAGAATGAGAGATCCCAGTCTGTCTAAGTTGTAAGTAAACATTAGTTCCCAGTGTCAGGGGGCTTGTCTCTCCTCTCTTCTCTCTCCCTGATAAGGCCTCATTTAGACAGAGACAGAGAGAGAGAGAGAGAGAGAGAGAGAGAGAGACAGAGACAGAGAGAGAGACAGAGAGAGAGAGAGACAGAGACAGACAGAGAGAGAGAGAAGAGCGAGAGAGGAGAGAGAGAGAAGAGAGAGAGAGGAGAGAGAGAGGGAGAGAGAAGAGAGAGAGAGGAGAGAGAGAGAGAGAGAGAGAGAAAGAAACAAGAAAAGAACATTCCCTTCTCAGGAAGATTAGTGGCCGTCCTTTTGGACTAGTTGGAAGAGGTGGACTGGGGGACGCAGAGGCTTTTTCTGCCGCATTTCTCTCTGCCAGCGGCCTGACCCCGAGTCCTTCCTGCCTGACCCCCGAGTGCTCCCTGCCTGACCCCAGAGTGCTCCCTGCCTGACCCCCGAGTGCTCCCTGCCTGACCCCGAGTGCTCCCTGCCTGACCCCAGAGTGCTCCCTGCCTGACCCCGAGTGCTGCCTGCCTGTCCCCCGAGTGCTGCCTGCCTGACCCCGAGTGCTCCCTGCCTGACCCCCAAGTGCTCCCTGCCTGTCCCCCAGTAGCTCATGTGCTGCTGCTGCAGAGGGAGCCAGTGGTGGGGGCCGGGGGCTGGGGCCCGTACATCCTCGATCCAGCCTCAGCCCCCATCAATTATTCCCTGCTGTAGCCAGGCAGCCCCCGGCCCTAGGACCAGACATTAAGGAGGTGATAAAGAAAGCGTCCTTATCGCTAACACACCTCTCTTTAAAACACTATTTACACAGCCCAGACCCATCCTCCATCTCCATCCATCTAGCAGAGGACCCATTGACCAGGGTCTGGGATTCCATTTCTCCTATCCAATCTAAATAATGTTACTGTTAGCTCTAGCCACCTTCATACCGACTAAGGCATGATAGGACCTAAGCACTTTAACAGCCAGCAATGTTTAGCCCAGTAAAGATAACTACAACAGTGCCGTCCGTCATTGATCATTACCTCTGTTCATTACCTCAAGAATAACATAGGCATAAGTCATCGTCTGTAAGAGGAAACAGGCTCAGAAGAAAATATATCTCATTGTTTTGTCCCTGGACTCTCCTCTCCCTCTCCGCTCCTCTCCCTCTCCGCTCCTCTCCCTCTCCGCTCCTCTCCGCTCCTCTCCCTCTCCGCTCCTCTCCCTCTCCGCTCTCTCCCTCTCCGCTCCTCTCCCTCTCCGCTCCTCTCCCTCTCCGCTTCTCTCCCTCTCCGCTCCTCTCCCTCTCCGCTCCTCTCCCTCTCCGCTTCCGCTCTCCCTCCCTCTCCGCTCCTCTCCCTCTCCGCTTCTCTCCCTCTCCGCTTCTCTCCCTCTCCGCTCCTCTCCCTCTCCGCTTCTCTCCCTCTCCGCTGCTCTCCCTCACCGCTTCTCTCCCTCTCCGCTCCTCTCCCTCTCCGCTTCTCTCCCTCTCCGCTCCTCTCCCTCTCCGCTCCTCTCCCTCTCCGCTCCTCTCCCTCTCCGCTCCTCCCCATATCATGCTCCTCTCCCTCTCCGCTCCTCTCCCTCTCCGCTTCTCTCCCTCTCCGCTTCTCTCTCCCTCTCCGCTTCTCTCCCTCTCCGCTCCTCTCCCTCTCCGACTCCTCTCCCTCTCTGCTCCTCTCCCTCTCCGCTTCTCCCCCTCTCCGCTCCTCTCCCTCTCCGCTCCTTTCCCTCTCCTTTCCTCTCCCTCTCCGCTTCTCTCCCTCTCCGCTCCTCTCCCTCTCCGCTTCTCTCCCTCTTCGCTCCTCTCCCTCTCCGCTCCTCTCCCTCTCCGCTCCTCTCCCTCTCCGCTTCTCTCTCTCTCCGCTCCTCTCCCTCTCCGCTTCTCTCCCTCTCCGCTCCTCTCCCTCTCTGCTCCTCTCCCTCTCCGCTTCTCTCCCTCTCCACTTCTCTCCCTCTCCGCTCCTCTCCCTCTCCGCTCCTCTCCCTCTCCGCTCCTCTCCCTCTCCGCTTCTCCCCCTCTCCGCTCCTCCGCCTCTCCGCTCCTCTCCCTCTCCGCTCCTCCCCCTCTCCGCTCCTCTCCCTCTCCGCTCCTCTCCCTCTCCGCTCCTCTCCCTCTCCGCTTCTGCCCCTCTCCGCCCTCTCCCTCTCTGCTCCTCTCCCTCTCTGCTCCTCTCCCTCTCCGCTCCTCTTCCTCTCCGCTCCTCTCCCTCGCCGCTCCTCTCCCTCTCCGCTCCTCTCCTCTGGCGCAGTGGGACTCTCTGAGCCTGTTTAGGTCTGGCCTGTGGGGGCTGTGGGACTCTGTTTAGTCCTGGCCCCGGGTCCAGGGGGCCAGACCGGGAGGTGCTAAGTACTTGGCATCCTCCCTACGGGCGGCCCGACTCAGCAGAAAGAGCCGGAGCGTTGCAGGGGAGAACCAGGGGGCCGAGAGGCGCTCGCCGCGCCACATCAATCACCCTCTCCAATGACAAACTCACTCTCAGCAAGATGTATGTCACCAGCCACCAAAGCCAGTGAATCAAACATTACCAGCAGAATAGCACCAGCTCTGGCCCCCATGGCTTAGTTTAGAAAGCATGGATAGAGAGGTGAGAAAGGTATACAAATAGCTTAATCCTTTGAAAACAAACGTTGCTCTTTTCCGGTTTCTCAGCCACTGTTACAGACCTTCCTATATTTCACCAGCATACAACTCTTTAAAAATTTTTTTTATTCAAATAACGAAATTATATTTATCAACACATATCAATAAGAGTTGAATAACATTATAAGGCAAATATTCACCTCTTCCCGAAAATCTCAGCACAATTTCGACAATGTATGATGTCTGTAAATGCCTTGCAAATTATGAAACGGATTTGAAATCATAAAAGTCATGCATGAAACCCCATAAACCTATACTGCCCGGGCCGGCAGCCTTTACAACCGCTAACCAGACAGATGCAGGCTGTCACAGAAAATACAGGGGCTCATTTCAATTCATTAAAGGGAACCAAAACCCTGTGCACGGCCCAGTGGTGAGGGTTAGATGTGCTGTGTCCAGGCCCGGCAGTTACCAATGAACACACACATACAGACACAGACACACACACACACAGAAAGTGAGGCCAGCCATGCTTCAGTAAACAATGTGGGCTGCAGTCCAGAAGTTCAACTCCAGACTTTTTATAGGTCCAGTTAACATCACCTTCCTGGTCCTTCCACCAATATAAAATACAAACTGTGGACAGGAGCAGCAACTACCCCCCCCAGGCTGGTCGGTCGGTGCACCTGGCCCCCCATTTTAAACAAAGTGACTCCTACTTGAGTCCAATGTGTGCATGCGTCGACGCCACCCCCCATTTCCATAGACCTCTGGGATCGGAGACCAGACCTGGGCTGCCTGCATGTTCACATCAAATAAATGACCGCTCCATGATAAATGGTTCTATTAGCAATCCAGATTGTTAAACTCTGATATAAAAGATGGGAGCGGCCCATTCATTTCACCCCCACCCTTCCGGTCTACACACATAGAGCGCTTGTTTTTTGTATTTTATTTTACGCGTAAATAACATATTAAAACTCTGCATTAGCCCTGTCCTCTGATAGAGAAGATATTGTTGTGAATAAATAACACAGACAGGAGAATAAAACAGGGGGGATTCTATAATGGAGCTGGTCGGCCATGTCTGGTCCTCTGAGGTGGGCCCGACTTAGCTGACAAGGATCCACCAGCCCGTAGTAAACTACACACTGACAATAAAGCTACAGCGCCGGGAACAAGAGGCGGTATATTACAATGGTCTACTTTTCATTCCAAAGCAGGAGGCGGTTCTGCTCGGGAATGTGCTTTTTAAGTTCAAGGACCTTGTCTCTTTTGGCTGCGCTCTCACTGCATACTCACTTATCCGTGTCTGGCAAACAGGAATAATAATGCATGTTATTGAGATAAGTAATTGCCCTGTCTTGGTGTGCTGGCAGATTTTGAGACCTATGAAGCTGTAACTCGGTAAGCTGGTTCTACCCAGACCGGATTCTATTGGACTGAGGGTGTGAGTGTGTGATGTTATTACGATTCAAATATGGACGGTGACACTATTCTAATGGTGATAGGGTAAAGGAGTTATGGGAAGAGAGAGATGGATGCGGGTTTAACACAGCAGCTCCACTTTAGATCCGCAGCCAGGGAGGACAGAGAGAAACACAAGCCTGGAACACAGCACCAGGCAGAGACCCAGTAGAACCTGAGCCATTGCAGACCAGGGGAAAGCATAGTTATAGCAGGGCCGGGAGGAGACAGAGGGTGGGGTGGCACAGGGGGCTCTGCCTTGTTACCTCTCTCCAGGCCCCTTTGAAAGGGAAATCAACCTACTTTCAAGACCCTCTCTACGGGGCTGAGGGAGCTTATCCACAGAAGACGATTGGCCCAAACAGAAGGGCCTCTCTATCGCTCGCTGCGGCCGAGAGTATTTTTAACATATGACCTCAGCGTGTGTGAATTGGCTCCATTGAGGAAGGCATACTGAGATTAAATTAGAGAGGGTGATCACATTAACAGATTAGGATTTTCGGGTTCGTAGGCGATCAAACGTTTTCTTGATTGCCAGAAGGCTCAGGTCTGGAACCATGTTCCTTCACGACAAAAGAACCATTGTTCAGACATTCCAATCTCCAGATTAGAAATGCTTATTCATGGCCAGCCATATGATTTAAGTAATTGTAGAGTAATAAAAAATGAGTGAGTTAGCTGGAAATAAAATAGAATTGAATTAACGATATAGATGTCGACATGAAACAAGTTGTTGAAAACAAAGTCCCACTTGATTCATGTCCCATTTATAGTGTATGTAAAATACGTCCTAGATTGATTTAGCCTAATAAACAATTCATCTTTCATTTCTTAATAATGGCAGGCCACCAAGCCCTTCGTTAAATAATACAAATGTCACTAAATCACGAGTAGTATTACCATTTCAAAGGTAGCCGTCAACCTGCATCTGTCAACCTGCACCTCTGTCAACCTGCACCTCTGTCAACCTGCATCTCTGTCAACCTGCATCTCTGTCAACCTGCATCTCTGTCAACCTGCACCTCTGTCAACCTGCATCTCTGTCAACCTGCATCTCCGTCAACCTGCATCTCTGTCAACCTGCATCTCTGTCAACCTGCACCTCTGTCAACCTGCACCTCTCTCAACCTGCATCTCCGTCAACCTGCATCTCTGTCAATCTCTAAAGGAAGGGCCATGTTGTCCACGGAGCTTTGCTTTACCAGCACTGTGATACTCTGGAGGTTAAGAACAAGGTCTTTCAACCTCATTATACTGGCCTTTCATCACACATTCACTGACATCTTTAAAACATGCATTCTCTGTCTGTCTGTCTCTACTCATCGAAGTGGACACTAGTCTTGAACGTCATTTCAAAGACAAAACTATCCGTGTTATTAGTGTCCTCATACATGTGTATTAGTTGAAGTTATCAGTGACATCTTGAAATGGGTCTAATTAACAAATTAGCTTTGGCCCTTCTGATAGGTTAAATAATTAGGATTCACTCTGAATTAAATGAGGAGAAAAACGACAGGATTCTGTAGCAAGAATTCTTAGTAGACATTTAAGACATCACAGAATCGCCCTTATAGACCCCTACTATTTGAACTCTTTGTCAACTCAAATTGTCTTTCCATATTCTCACGCAAAATCCTTCAATTATTGTTGGACTAACGGGCCGTGCTCTGCAAACTCCACAAGGCTATGAAAACAAACTTGAGGTCTATAGAAGGTTTCAAAAAAATTGGGTCTGATGTCAATCGTTAGGGACAAAAAAATGAATGGCCTATTTTTATCTTTGTTCTTCCTTAAACAATTAATGGATATTTCTTTATCATGGCAGGCCACCAAGCCCTTCATTAAAGAGTAAAATTGTCACTAAATCACAAGAAGTTGTATTTCCATTTCAAAGGTAGCCGTCAATCTGTATCTCTGTCAATCTTTGAAGGAAGGGCCATGTCGCCCACTGCAACTCTACTCTACCAGACATTTTTAGTAATTTATCAGTGTGATACTCTGGAGGTAAGAACAAGGTCTTTCAACCTCATTATACTGGCCTTTCATCACACATTCACTGACATCTTTAAAACATGCATTCTCTCTCTGTCTCTCCCGGCCGCCCGATGAAAGAGGCACACTGCTACTTTTCATTAATTTCAACAAACACAGCCAATTGAACTTTCCCAGGCCAGCCCCATGTAGTTATACAAACCATTAATCAGTGATTATGCCCCCAAATCGAGCCACGTCACTGTCTTTAGTCTTTATGATCTTCTCCCCGTGACAGACACACTTGCACACACACACACACACACACACACACACACACACACACACACACACACACACACACACACACACACACACACACACACACACACACACACACACACACACACACACACACACACTGCAGTACCTGTTCAGTATTAATGATGCTCTTTAACAGGGCCCTGCGTTACATTACTGATTCCCATCAGCTCTACTGTAAGTCACCTCTGACTGCTCCAGGTGCTACAGGAAGAGCCTTATCGGGGACGATTAGAGCCCAGAGCAACTTCTCCCAAGACAGCGTTTTATCTTTGATATGTATAGTTCATGTGCATGTTCTCTCTCAAACCTCCTCCTTACCCCCGGGCCCTATCAGTCTCTGTAAGTCCTTGGCTTGGTGTGACAGTCTTACAGTGTGAGCAGGAGTAAGGGATGCAGGGACCCTTTTCCTTACAGTAAAACCTGTGTCAGCAGGAGAAGTGCTCAAACCAACCTGGAGTCGAGGTGCACATAAGAATAGAGGCGGACCCTTATCCTTCCAGTAAAACTAAAACCGTTTCCTCCCTTCTTCTTTAAAAGTCATTGAAGAAAAGTGTACAGTACCTCTGGTGACAGCTGAAGGTGAGAGTTTCCTCGGGAGGTCAGTGAAGCCGTTTCCATCCAGACCAGAGCCTTTCTTCTCTGTGGTCGTCGGGGCAGAGGTCTCCATTCTGGACATCAGAAGCTCTGAAGGAAACGACATGAGGTGGCATTGTCATTATCATATCATCATATGACATGTATACATAGTAGGCCAGTGATATGTATACAGCAGGACACATTATACTGTAGACCGCATCCTCTGAAGAGATCCACTGTTTTTTTGGAACACGTTTGAACATAAGGGTGTCTTATTCTTCGGAAGCGAGGCTGAACAATCAGGTCAAATAGCGCTGATGAAAAGATCCACAGTTAAATAAACTTGGATGCCAGCCAGGCTAGTTTACGCCAAACCACCTTTGGAGACAGCAAACCGTAGCACGAATCACTGGGGTCCTGGAAGAAAGCAGCAACTCAAATGAGACTTCGTTCAGGACAAAACCACGACATGTTTGCACTGCAACCAAGGATAAGCGGCTAGGTTCAACAAAGGTAAACAAGCGACACGCTGCCTGCCAAGTCATTCTTCGTTTAGATGGCTGTTTGAGAGACAGTCAGATTTGCACACTGCAGGCTGGGCTCAGTTCAGTGGATGTTGTAGTTTGCTAACACCTGCTTTACACAATATAGGCAAGATTTTTCCTTGAAGGTGTTGTAAAGTCTGGGCTTAGTGTATATAGATCGTAATGGCTGTCTTATTAATAAGACTCCTGCCAAGACTACGTGTAAGTGGGGTATGTGGGGGGTATGTGGAGATGGGGGAGGAGGAGCGGTAAACTGTCCCTCCTCTGAAGTGCTGCGGCACATGGTCGTATCTTCCCCCAGCGTAGACTGGCCGGACAGACGGGAGGCAGAGGAGACAGAAGAGCCAGGGCTATGGGACGCTACAGGTGTCAGACACCACACTGACAGATGGAAACGAAGGTAAACAAATGACCAGGGGCACGCTTGATCTCTCCTGTTGGTCACCAGGGCCCTCTCCTCTCCCCTCTCCTCAACTCCTCTTGTTCTCTCCACTCCACTCCACTCCACTCCTCTACTCTCTCCTCCCCTCTCCTCGACTCCTCTTGTTCTCTCCTCTCCTGTCCTCTCTTCCCCTCTCCTTGACTCCTCTTGTCCTGTCCTCTCCTGTCCTCTCTTCCCCTCTCATCCCCTCTCCTCGACTCCTCTTGTCCTGTCCTGTCCTGTCCTGTCCTCTCTTCCCCCTCCTCCTCTCCCTCTCTCCTCTCCTCTCCTCTCCTCTCTTGTCCTGTCCTGTCCTGTCCTGTCCTGTCCTCTCTCTCCTCTCCTCCTCTCCTCTCCTCTCCTCTCTCTTGTTCCATGACACTGATGAGGAGGGCATGTCAATAAGATCCACTGATCATTAAAAGGCTTTCAACACTCCATGACACTAATCCCAACCTCACCTAAATGTGTGAATGGCACATATTATTACTAGGGTGTAATGAATGACCAGAAGGAGGATGGAGCAGCTAAAAACTCTAGCCTGGCTGATGTTAACTAATGAAAACCAAAATACACCAAAGGACTGGCTGACTGGGACATGAATGAATGACACTACACTACTGTCTCATGTGCCACATTTACCACCTTCCCCACAAAGCAGTGTCAGTGGAGAAAAAGGGCCCCTGGCCCCCCACACCTGCTAGGCTGTCTCAAAGAGACACCACAGCAGTAAAGACAGTAGACAAAGCTGTCCATCAGGCTTTTACATCCTGCCAACCCTCCCAGCTTGTTCAAGGGGCAGTAAACTGTGCTTTAACAATGTAGACCTACAAACTCACTGTCTGTCCGGTCTGTTTCACTGTTTCCCCATGTCAACTGTTTGTGACTCAGTCTGTGAAAACTAAATGGGTTCTCAAGAATGGCACAAAAAGTTCAGTTCATGTCAAGTGTGTGTGTTTGTGCATGTGTGTGCGTGTGTGCGTGTGTGTCTTTGTGTCAAGATATAAATGTCTTATCTCTGAGAGTCGTGGCTAAATCTGTTGATGGTAGAAACAATAAAGCATACCTTTATTCAAGTTGAAAAGCGAAATAAATAAACGCGAGGGAATAGACGAGTATTATTTTAGTAGCTAAGGAGATGGTTAATTACCATGATAATAAACCCAGCAGTAGATTTAGATACACAGCTGTGAGAAATAATGAACTTCTACCTCCTATAGTTAACCGCCATTACCTTTAAACATGACACACAATGATCCATTTAACCGTGAAAATCGAACAATGCAAAAGGCCTAACAAAAAGGTTATTTATGACAGAAGAACAGCAACTCCTCAAACTACTTTCCCATTCAGCCTCTGTCTTTGTGTTGAAACCCATGCCTGTTTGTTTTAGCACCTCGGTCTTGAACTGAAGTTCCCTCCAATACAGTTCAGCTCTCATTTCCTTTCAGGATCTCTGAGAAGAGAAGAAGCTCAAGCAATTTTGTACAGAGTATATCCCATGTGTCTCTAAACCCCCACCCTACTAGATCTACAAAGGTAAAGATTTAATGCGCTGTGTTCTGTTCCTACTCTTCAACTATTGTACAGTTGAAGTCTGAAGTTTACATACACCTTAGCCAAATACATTTAAACTCAGTTTTTCACAATTCCTGATATTTAATCCTAGTAAAAATTCCCTGTCTTAAGGTCAGTTAGGATCACCACTTTATTTTAAGAATGTGAAATATATATGAGAATAATTTAGTTCAGCTTCTATTTCTTTCATCACATTTCCAGTGGGTCAAAAGTTTACATACACTCAATTAGTATTTGGTAGCATTGCCTTTAAATGGTTTAACTTGGGTCAAATGTTTCAGGCAGCCTTCCACAATCTTCCCACAGTAAGTTGGGCGAATTTTGGTATGTAAATGAGTCAGGTTTCCAGGCCTCCTTGCTCGCACATGCTTTTTCAGTTCTGCACACAAATTTTCTATGGGATTGAGGTCAGGGCTTTGTGATGGCGACTCCAATACCTGGACTTTGTTGTCCTTAAGCCATTTTGCCACAACTTTGGAAGTATACTTGGGGCCATTGTCCATTTGGAAGACCCATTTGCAACCAAGCTTTAACTTCCTGACTGATGTCTTGAGATGTTGCTTCAATATATTCACATAATAACTTAATAATAATAATAATAATAACTTCACATAATAACTTCCTCACAATGCCATCTATTTTGTGAAGTGCACCAGTCCCTCCTGCAGCAAAGCACCCCCACAACATGATGCTGCCACCCCCGTGCTTCACAGTTGGGATGGTGTTCTTCGGCTTGCAAGCCTCCCCCTTTTTCCTCCTAACATAACGATGGTCATTATGGCCAAACAGTTCTATTTTTGTTTCATCAGATCAGAAGACATTTCTCCAAAAAGTACAATCCTTGTCCCCATGTGCAGTTGCAAAGTGTAGTCTGGCTTTTTATGCGGTTTTGGAACAGTGGCTTCTTCCTTGCTGAGCGGCCTTTCAGGTTATGTCGATATAGGACTCGTTTTACTGTGGATATGGATACTTTTGTACCTGTTTCCTCAAGGTCCTTTGCTGTTGTTCTGGGATTGATTTGCACTTTTCACACCAAAGTACGTTCATCTCTAGGAGACAGAACGTGTCTCCTTCCTGAGCGGTCTGACGGCTGTGTGGTCCATTGGTGTTTATACTTGCGTACTATTGTTTGTACAGATGAACGTGGTACCTTCAGGCATTTGGAAATTTGCTCCCAAGGATGAACCAGACTTGTGGTGGTCTACAACTTTTTTCTGAGGTCTTGGCTGATTTCTTTTAATTTCCCCATGATGTCAAGCAAAGAGGCACTGAGTTTGAAGGTAGGCCTTGAAATACATGCACAGGTACACCTCCAATTGACTCAAATGATGTCAATTAGCCTATCAGAAGCTTCTAAAGCCATGACATAATTTTCTGGAATTTTCCATGCTGTTTAAAGGCACAGTCAACTTAGTGTATGTAAACTTCTGACCCACTGGAATTGTGATACAGTGAATTATAAGTGAAATAATCTGTTTGTAAACAATTGTTGGAAAAATGACTTGTGTCATGCACAAAGTAGATGTCCTAACTGACTTGCCAAAACTATAGTTTGTTAACAAGAAATTTGTGGAGTGGTTGAAAAACAAATTTTAATGACTCACCTACATGTATGTAAACTTCCGACTTCAACTGTGTATTTAACATGGCCTCGGTACTTATGAGTCATTGTAGTTTCAAGTCATTGAAGCGTAATAATCGGGAAACTGTCTGAATAAGATTGGAATGGAAAGATGTTCCTCATCCCTAAGAGACTGAGAAGTGATTGAGTACAGTTATCTAGTTAACCAACTGTCCAGTCCACTTCCTGTGTGCAAACTCAAGTAGGCAAAACACAGCTTCAACCCTCATAGCTAAACCAATGGGGACATTCCTCTTGTTGTTCTAATCCTCCTTTCACTAACAAGGTCTTAATTCCAAGAGCAGATATGAACTAAATGTAACAGTATAACTTTAGACCGTCCCCTTGCCCATACCCGGGCGCGAACCAGGGACCCTCTGCACACATCAACAACAGTCACCCACGAAGCATCGTTACCCATCGCTCCACAAAAGCCACGGCCCTTGCAGAGCAAGGGGAACTACTACTTCAAGGTCTCAGAGCAAGTGACGTCACCGACTGAAACGCTATTTAGCGCGCACCACCGCTAACTAAGCTAGCCGTTTCACATCCGTTACATAAACATTAGCCATGATCGTTAGACCGTTAGCCATAGTTGTATGAAAAAGAGTCTTGGACAAAAAGTATTGTATCATATGGTTAATTATGAGCAACAAAAATATCTGGGTGTATTAACTGTCGTTCTGAGTTACTCTGACATACATGTATTTTTTCTTGTGACAAACCCAGAATAAAACCTAGGATTCAAAATGGCCGTGAGAGAAAAGGGTATTCCCAGTGTCTTGAAAAATGAATGTCTCTGCATTCCAGGTGCTTGGTTTCCTGCTTTACCGGAGCAGAGTGCAGTTTGGCACATCACAGAGTATTACTTACAGCTTCCCGCAAACCATCACCACGCTTAGTTATTACACCGCGAGCTGTCAGCCAAACAAATGGCTGTGACTGAACACTGAAAGGTCACGGTGGTGCAGTAAAATCACAGAGCAGAGTCAGGCCCACTACCGAGCCTCTCTCTGAAGGGACTGAAGCCTGGGCGTCGGGCACTTTCTGGAATTTATGGTTACGTGTCCCCCCCTTCTGAAAAATTTTAAATCTCGTAAAAGCAGCCCACATACTGTTTATGAATATTAGCACAAGTAGGGAGATCACTTGTGGTGGCGTTTGAATATGAAGAATCTTTATCATTTGGCTCGCTGTATGTTTGCAACGTAGACTATATGCAGAAAATGTTCAAGTTTAAACGGGGTTGTTGTGCCTAACAATGGAGACCAAACCATTTGAATAGGTGAAATCCCTCTCAAAAGGCCCACCAAGGATCTTCTGAGAACACTCTCTGAGGAGTGTAGTAGTCACTGGATGAGTCTCTAGCCTAGAAACGTTTCATCACAACAAGGGCTATCACAGACACAAGAGCAGTGTCGTGTATTCATGGATGCCAATGGAAGCCGGGCATCCCCCAAAACTTTTACCATGACATTTGTTTTTTAAACCCACCATTAAATAATGTATTGTCTCTCCGTGTTTCATAGTATTCCTTCAATTTGCAAGAGGCTGAATGTATCTCACCAGAGAAAGCATCCGAGTGAGCGAAACAGCGGCCCTCTGTCTCTGTACGCGTAGGCCGTCTATCTGATGCTGTCTGGTCAAAAAGAGTAGGACATTGTTGCCGCCCGTAGCATTGAATTCAAGGGAAGCCAGCGAGCATTCGGCCTCCCTTGATAAAAAAAAAGAAGTTATAATAATAGCCAACCAGCGTTGAACTAAATTGAGAGAGGTCAAACGTGAATGGTCCTGGCAAAACCAAAACAAAAAGTGTCAAGGGAAGCCAGTTTGGATTTGGCTTCACTCCAATCACGTCACATCGAGAGCATACGTCATTGACAGAATCAACTTGAATTGTTGCATCTTGTTGCGTTGTTGTCCGGTGGCTAGCTAGCTAGCTAAAATTGGCCCTTTCTAAATTAGCCATGGATGGAGATAGGGATTTGGACTTATGGTTTTACTTCATTCTCAATACTGGCCAATTATTATAACATTGATTCTGATTCAACCATAAATTCAAACATTGTGCCCCTGGCCTGAGAGGATGGAACAAAAAAAATAGTCACAGATCACAGATCGTTCCGTCAACATGAAAGAGAGGAGGATGGTATTGGCATTTCTCTACATGTAGGGTGAGTCAACGTGTTTTTTCTACTTGACAACACACACACACACACACACACACACACACACACACACACACACACACACACACACACACACACACACACACACACACACACACACACACACACACACACACACACACAAACACACAGAAATCAGAACCATGGACAGCCACATCATATTTAGCTTACGTTGATTGGACTAAATAGGTTTTGGTATATTTTAGATGTCACTGTATTAGACAAAGCATAGGTGATTTGATGGTGTCGAAATATTGAAGTTGAAATGGTGCTGGAATAGTGGCGGCGGCTCATGTTTTCTTTGCAACTTGCCGTAACTCTCCATGGTTCTAAATCAATAGTTGTTTAGTCGTCCGAAAATGTCAAAAACATGAACTTACTCGAACATGCTGTAGGTCATGTAACTGTTTGTGGACTTCACCGAAAAGAGGTTGCTCTCCGGTTATGTGATGAAATACAGGTGTGGTTGAATTTATTCTGCCACTGTGTCTTCTTACTGTCTCAGCCTTAGGCCTATATATCATGGTGTCAAGGTATATGAACTAACAGGATATAGAGCAGACAACACAATTATCACAACACATACAGTAAGTTGTAATATGGCTTTTTTCCCTGGCTTGGCTTCCCCGGTGACTTTACCCACGCACCGCTACTGCATAAGAGCAGACCGGAGCCTGGGAATCCACACTGAATCACGCTATTCACTATCACACAATACATATCATGATTATTTCACTTCAATTGGTGTTTCACTTCAATTAGTGAAGTGAAACAATAGAGAAACGAAGCATGATTCAGTTAAGAATCCTAAAAGTCACAGTCCTCATGCCGAGAATGGCTGAGACTGAGTGGTCCTGAGGGGCAGTGATGCTCCTCTGTCCCTCTCTCTCTCTCTCTCTCTCTCTCTCTCTCTCTCTCTCTGTCTCTCTCTCTCTGTCTCTGTCTCTCTGTCTCTCTCTCTCTCTCTCTCTCTCTCTCTCTCTCTGTCTCTGTCTCTCTTTCTCTCTCTCTCTCTCTCTCTCTCTCTCTCTCTCTCTCTCTCTCTCTCTCTCTCTCTCTCTCTATAGGATCAGAGGAGATTGGTTGGTTGGCTTGTTGTGGACAGACGAAGCAGAGAGGAGGCAGAAACGAAGAGAGGAGGCGAGACAAAGAGAGGACCCCCGTGGATAAGAACCCATCCCCTGCCTGTAAGTATAGTATCCTGTGGGCGATCTCTTCAGGCCCTGGCAATGCCGTACAGATGTTGAGCTTACGGCTCCAACTCCACTTCAGAGGAGAAACCACCTACTAGAGGATTTAGCCTGTCACCGTGACTCAGCCCAAAGAATGACTGCTCCTCTCTCGTCTGCTAGAGATAGAGGCCTCTTCAGGCAAAGGAGGAGGAGGAGGAGGCACTCACATGACTAACACAGATTCACTGTAGCAAACAGGGCTCGCTCCGCTATGTGTATTGCCCAGAGCAACGAGGGTTGCGCCCTGGGCCTTCATATCCCTGAGCAACAGTGAAGTGGCATGTGGGCATTGATTAACCACTTGGTATCACCACTGTCTTTGCATCCAGAGGCCAAATGGTGTTTTAAACCGTGTTACACACCTCATGTTTTACAGACACAGTTTGGACTCCTTCCTTCATCTCTGCTGTTGGCAGCTGAGGCTCTAAAAGGGTGAGTAACTGTTCATCACTAAAACATCACCCTGATCAGCAACGCCCTGATCTCCCTATTTAGCACAACATTAACCTCTTAACCAACCAGTAAGCTCCCGCTCAGAGGAAGCTGTCGCCATGACAGGGAAACACCACAGCCAAAGGGATCTCTTCAAACACCCTTAAGCCCTGGCTGTAACCACTCTCCAGTCCACCAGCCACAGCTGCCAAACAGCGGCATAACAGAGTGAAACACATACAGCTCACCTTAAAATCCATGCAGTACTAATGGCTACTGACACAGTTTCTCTGGTGCTCAGTGTGAAGGCATGAGGGCCCACAGGATGAAGACTGCTACTGCCCTTGACAGTCCTGGGCTGCGTCCCAAGTGAGACCCTACTCCCGATATAGTGCACTACCCTATGGGCCCTGGTCAAAAGTAGTAAATAGGGAATAGGGCGCCCCTTTAGGACGCAGTCCTTGCCTTCTACAGGGAGGAGCGAGGTCTCATAGGGCCCACGGAGAGCCCCAACCAGATCCTGACCCTGCGCCTGATTGTAGGAGCTGGGAGCTGAGTGTGCTGCCTTGTGGGGAGAAGATTGTAAAGGGGATTGATTGCTAAGGGATAACACATGGGCTGGGTGTATACCACATGTAAGACAAGCCCTGTCCTGGGTTCTCTAGTCTGTCAGTAAGGAGTCTGTGGCTTGGCAGCGTTTCAGCTCTTTTCCAATGTCATCACTTGTCGCCCTGATCTAATACAGAACCCCTACAGGCAGGATTTGGGTTGCCTGCTTTGAAGCTATTCAGCGCTGACAAATAAGTTATCACATCTCAAGTTTCTTCCCTTGCCATGGCCAAATCATGAATGCACTTCTTTATGCGAAATCAAAACGACCCCTTACCCTCTGACACCATTCAAAGTCCACTGATTCCCTGGCACCAGTCACTGGTTTTAGGCTGCATTTGAAATGGTTGGTGTTGTTGATTCTGCTTACTTCTTTTCACTGCACGAGGACATTTCTATTACTGATATCTGTCTCTCTCTCTCTCTCACACACACACACACACACACACACACACACACACACACACACACACACACACACACACACACACACACACACACACACACACACACACACACACACACACACACACACACACACACACACACACACACACACACACACACACACACACACACACACACACACACACACACACTCCCTGTTGCTGTCAAAAGGAGTGAGGAGAGATCATCAGGGTTATAGCGTCCCTTCAGGAATGAATTAACTGGTGAATCAAAGCAGAGCCATAGGAACTAAGAGTCACACTACATTAAATACAGTACTGAGGAGCAGAGGATGAGAGGAGGAGAGAGGCCCATGTCCCCTGTGGCCCTCTGGTCCGGACCTTTGATTTCTGTGTGTGTGTGTGTGTGTGTGTGTGTGTGTGTGTGTGTGTGTGTGTGTGTGTGTGTGTGTGTGTGTGTGTGTGTGTGTGTGTATGTGTGTGTAATCTGTGATGCCATTGCACGAAACGGAGCTCTGTTTTCATCATGTATAATTGCATTTGTGTTAAAATAGATTTTTCTGCATATGATATAGTATCTTAGTATGAGGGGCTCAACTGGTTGGGATTGATTAATAACAATTAGAATCTAGATTATGCAAAAACAAAGATATGTGAGAGAGAGGGAGAGAGAGAGAGAGAGAGAGAGAGCAAGAGAGAGTGAGAGAGAGAGAGAGAGAGAGAGAGAAAAAAAAATAGAGTAAGAGAAAGAGAAAGAAATAAAGAAAGAGGGAGAGAAAGAGAGAGAAATAGAGTAAGAGAAAGAGAAAGATATATATATACTGTATATGGAGAGAGAGAGAGAGGCTCAGTGAGCACAGCCTTGCCATTGAGAAGGGTAGACACAGGAAAACCTGGCTCCCTGTAGAGGAAACCTGAGACAGAGCTGCATTTCCTGACAAAATGTCAAAAATATAAAACAATTAGAGAGTGTAATTTCCCCAAATTTGAAACTCTAATTCAAGGTTTCAAAGACCTCTGTGATGAGAGTAGGCTACCAGTCCTGTTGGGGGAGGACGCAGAGACCTGTGGGTTGGCAGCGCACTACATTGCTGCCAGCCATAAGATGAGGGACAGTGTCTGACAGACCAATCAACCTGCACATGTCCTCTACTGTATGCTTATTGTTATTGTTCAGTGTATAGTTATTTTGACCCTTGGATATATTGTTGTTACTGTTGTCCCGTTGACAATTTTTTTTGATTCTTATTATTTTCATATTGTAAATATCCAAGGTAAGCTTTGGCAATATGTACATTGTTACGTCATGCCAATAAAGCAAATTGAATTGAAATTGAGAGAGAGAGAGAGAGAGAGAGAGAGAGAGAGAGAGAATATAGAGGCAGTCTGATTGAAATAAATTCAATAAGTATGACCTGTAGATATATACAGTGATTGAGCTGAGACTCTTAAAAGCTCAAATTTGAATGTGTTGTTAAGATGGTCTTATAATGCAAGATACATCCCAGCTAGCACATTTGATTCCTTGGAAGTTGTGGGAACGTACATTTTTGGTTTTCCATTGATTCTGGGAATGAAACCATAAGTTTCCTGACTGGTAAAAGTGAACGTTTTTTAAATGTTCTGAGAACAGAAGTGAAAATTTGGCCTGTTCTGGGAAAGTACATTTTTAGGTTGCAGGGAAGTTCTTGGAACATTTTACGGTGGTTCCCTGAAGGTTTTCCTGGGAGGTTTTATTCATGTTCTGAGAACGAATATTATTGGTTATTTGAAGATAATCATTTAACGTTCTTAGAAGATGTTCAATAAGACTTAAAAATACTGCTAACTTGAGCTAACAGTTTTGATCTCTGACAGAAATTAATCTGCTTAAGTATTAATCATGCAAACACATGTATTTTTTTAAATTGTGGAACGGTTTCAGGGAGATTCGAACCTATTATCTTCAGCTAGCATGCCATGTGTTTTTTTTTACTCATACAGAGCTGGTCATTTTTGTCTATTCAAACAGACCTCATTTCAAAGGAAACAAGCACTTATAAGATCAAGTGTGGCCAATTAGTGGGCGTGGCCAACACTCCTGAACACATTTAACAAGATAGAGGATAGAGAGAGATTTGTTTACGCTGAGAACGGAAAGTAAATGTTTTAAATAACATTCTTAGAATGTTCTTTGAATGACACTAACGTTTTCTTGTGGTTTTCATGGAACATTTTCTAAATGTTCTGAGACCATGACTTTAAATAAAACCATGACGAAACCTATAGAAATCGCTATGCTGAATTACTCAAATTGCCGCACAGGAATGTTCTCGGAACAATTTGAGAACATTCCTTAAATAGAACCATAAGGAAACATGTAAGAAAAGTTATGCTGAAGTACTGAAATTCACACCTAAGAAACATGAATGTTATGCACTAGCTGGGCACCCTGCACCATTCACAGAACATTGTGGGAAGATTGTACGCAAAATAACCATAGGACAACCACACGCTCACCAAGCTCTAAGAAACATATGGTTCTCAGAACGTTATGTGCCGGCTGGGATATTGGCCTCTTTTTTTTAAATAACATTTTTTCAAATGAAAGAAAACTTATATTAGACAAGGCAGTGTAACGAGCAGATAAATAGTTGATGGAGGCTAAGTTAAACAATGGAATTAAACAAAGTTTGATTAATATTCAAATTCCCTCCAAAGATAGCAATTGGTTTGACCTGAGCCAGATGTGATGTGGTGTTGAGAGTACAACATAGTACAACAACAATGTTCACGCCTTTGTCTGAGCCAAAGCTGTAGAAACAACCAAGCTGGATAACGGTATAATACCATTTACACAAAGGTGAAAATTCATGGTATTAAAACTGACAGTTTGAAACTTTGCGGTCAGAGTTTTCCCTCTGAAACAGAGGAAAGCATAGTTTACACAACCTGACAAAATCGACTCACTTCACATGATGTAATCCATAAGGACTGTGCCATAAGAAATATGTGAGGTGAGCCACTGTTTTTTAGTGGTTCTAGTGTTGTCCCCTTAGGACAGAGACAGTTAATGCTGCCTTTGTCGATAGAGCCATAGTGCACACACACACACACACACACACACACACACACACACACACACACACACACACACACACACACACACACACACACACACACACACACACACACACACACACACACACACACACACACACACACAGCCTCCAGGGCAGACTGCTGTGGTCAGGGGCCTCTCTGAACAAACCAAAATATTAGTTTTATGGAGGGTATGGCAGCAATTACTACTCTTTGCTGTGTGGGAAGAAGGGAACCTCTGAGGGAGAGAGAGGGAGAGAGAGAGAGAGCGAGAGAGAGAGAGAGGGGAGGGGAGAGTAAGTAAGCATTTCACTGTTAGTCTACACCTGTTGTTTACGAAGCTTGTGACAAATAACATTTCATTTGATTTGAGAGAGGGATGGGGTTAGTCATGTGATGTGATTTAGTGTAGTTTGATTGTAAATTCCCACTTCTTAACAGTTGGACATCAGATAGCATTTAACATTTGAATAAAATTAACGATAACCATATATACTGTAGGTATCTCAGAGTAATTTCTCATCTTTTCAAACAGGCAGAAATAAGAATAAGGTAGCATCCAATTGGAAAGCTTATTTCACTACATGGTAATGCAAACGGTTTAAGCCTTAACCAGCCTGTTATTTCTAGTGTTTAGCCAGTGGCATTTCCTTTCCTTTGCCTGAATGATTTCCTAGGCCAGATAACTTAATTGGTGCTGTGTTCTTGTTTATGGGGATAAGATACTTTTCAATCCTCTCAGTGGGGAGTTTGACTCACTTTTCATCCAGGCATCTCCCCTGCTCCTCTCTCTCTCCTGAATACTAGACTCAACTTCTATTCCACTTTTTCAAACACTTAAGAAACCAGTAAGTCCCTCTCTTTTTGTCTGCGTTCTCTGGAGAAGAGAAAAGCTAGCAGAATCAATTAAAGGCATTCGTGGAGTGGGCCAGCGGTGTGAAAACGTCTGCAGAATGGCTCTGCTTGGTGAGTGTCCATGTCCCAAATGACACCATATTCCCTATCCAGTGCACTGCTTTTGACCAGGGCTGGATACGATGCCATTTGAGAGGCTGAGATGAAAGTGGGGGTAGGTTGATGACCGCAGCCCCAAGCCTCAGTCCCCTTTGAATAATGTGAAAGGCCCATCATTTCTTTAAACCTTTTCAACTCTTCGCTGCCTGACTGCTGGAACTCTTCATTCTGCACAATAGAAAATGCCCTAAAACTTTTTTTCTAGTGCAAATGAACTAAACCAACCAACAGGACATTCACGTAAAAACACACACACGTCCCAGGCCAGAACCAACTCTGTTTGGAAACAGAGAGTGGTAACATATTAGAGGAAGGTATTGATTCATTTAGAACCTTTTTTGATATTACTCATCTTCGTACATTTCGATTATAATGCTTATCTCTATTAACAAGCACCCCTAACTTATTTTCTCTCAAATAAAAACAAGACTATTAGCAAATGCATCTTCAAATGTTGTTTCATGTTTTGATTGTAATTTATTCACACATTAATAACACACCAGGGAAACATTAACAATGAATATGAATTGCATCCATTGAAATGCACAGCAATGTAGATTTTCTGCATTGAGTGTGACTGCTAATGACTCTCAGTAGTAAACACACACATTTTCTGCTAGTTGTATACCTTTCAGATTCAGGGGATTTAGGAAGGGTCTCTTTCAATCAAGTAGGCTAAAGTCACGAAAGCTCAAGTTAAAGCTAGAATCCTTCATTGAAACAATAACAAAGCGAACATCCAGACTCTGTTTTGGTAAAAAGCTGAGGGATGGGCCTGGAGACATGTAACCACGCTCAAATTCATATACACAGCGATGGATGCAAGGACTGACCATCCATGATGTCAAAATGATAGTTTGAACCATGTTCTGAGGTTTTACAGCGTTTGTTTACATTTACATGATTTACAAATATAAGGACTAAATATTGGACTAAAACAAGCTTATATTTGGGGTTATGATGGGGTACGACAGTTGAACTAAATTTAGATTCTTCAAAAATCAATGGGTATATCATTAAAAAAAATACAAGTACATTTTTGAATGTAGCAATTAAGGATTCTCGCTATGCGACCATAGGGCTATGATGTCTCGTGCACAGCTCTGAGCGCATCTACTGACAAATAGATCAAGTTGCAGCGCAGCGTTTGTGACATTCCAATGTGAAGTCAGTTAAGTTGAAAGTGGAGATGTTTCAAGTAACTCCGAATGGGACGTTTTGTCTATATCTATATGATTCATGTTCACACTTTTCATAGTTTTGTATTTATTCTGTATGGTCAACATTCCAAAGAAAACGCTATTTTAATAGGTTACGTTTTAAATACCCTTTTAGGCAATTCAAAGTAACAATTTCAAATTTGCACTGAAATGAATATTTCAAATGATTGACTAGCCTATTCACAATAAGAATAATATTCTAATAATGAATAAGAAATATGATTTCCAGAGTTCATCACATGCATGTCCAGTCCACCTACCTCAGTGGTGATGCCTGTGGTCGGTATGGTCTGACCCGGTGCGTCTCCCTCGGTTCTGTTTGCCCACTAGTTCTGTACAAGCAACGCGATCGAAGATTACCGTTAGGTCAAACTTTCTCGGTCAAAAAGCAAGAAGTAACAAACTCCCTCCAATGCAAGGATGAAATCCATAAGTTATATTCTAGTAGCCTAAACACGATCAAGACTAACTACATGCCTCTTCCCAACTTCTCATAAAGTTCACCGTAAGACTTTATGTGTGTCGACTCAACTTTTTACAATCCATCACCGAGAATAAACGAAACAAGTTTTTGAAATCGATCCTCCCTTACTAAGGAAACATTGCACGATATCGAACTTTGTAGCCTGAAGAGGTCTAAAAGGTTTGAGGGTGGTTCGTTCTTCGTCAGAAATGTGGTATTGAGACGCCAGGCTGGTATGTTTTCAATCTGGTTCTCTCTCTCTCCCCCCTCTCTCTCTTCTCTCACTCCTCGCTAGCTCTCCGGTGAGTATTACCATTTGCTGTACCAGATGGGCCGGGCTAGCCAAACCAACTAAGGCTCAAGGTTTAGGGAAAAGTTGTGTAAAGTTTCACCATTGTTTAATATTAAGAGTTTGACCTGCATCCAAGCTCCCCATAAGGTTTTAGTGTCTCAGCCAATTAAAATAGACATGTTTAAAATATACTTATACGTATATATTTAAAACATATTAGACTAGGGTTTGTATGTGTAGGATATTGTATGTGTAAATATGACTTAAAAATACGAAATAATTGCATAATAATAACATTACATTTAGATAAATGAACAAACTTCAGTCATTTTGTGTGCTGAAATGTCTGCAATGTTTTTATCCTCAACAGTAAACAACCAACGTCCTTACCGCCCGAATTCCATCCCTTCTTATTACCTCGAAGTGCAGACACTGAAACGTGTGTAGCCCCATTTAACGATTCATTCAATTAATTACATAAATTATAACAAATATGATCATTAATACCTATTTGGAATATTGGAGCCAAGAAACAAAAATCTGCCATAACAAGATAATTACCCTAATGTATGCCATAGGTATTTAGTCTTACTATAATTTATTAATAATGTATTCATTTTGACAATCATATCCATCCACGGCATGTTGTCTATCCCAATTCTCTAGAGCACCTGTGATTGGATTATGTTTTTGTTGAGCAGTTATTAATCAATCGAACTAAAGATATTGGACATTTGGAGAATATAGGCTTATGTAATTTCTAGAATTGATTCTAACTCAAATTGTATGATGTCCATCCCTTCTTAGACCATTGAAATGTTATTATTTACATGGCAGAACTGTATTTATTGTGTATAGGCCTGGTGGTCATTGACATATTTTCCAGTAACTGCCGTGATTGCTGCAGACAGCACAGAACGGGCCCTTTTCCTGTCTAACCATTCAGACGAGTTCCAGTCTCAAATTCAGTCAGTGTTCCAAAAACAAGCATACAGGTAGGCCTACGGTCTGTCACTTTATTTAACCAGGCAAGTCCGTTAAGAACACATTCTTATTTACAGTGACAACCTACCGGGGAACAGTGGGTTAAGTGCCTTGTTCAGGTGCAGAACGACAGCTTTTTTGTTGTTGTTGTTAGCTTGGAGATTCGATCCAGCAACCTTTCGGTTACTGGCGCGGCGCGGCGCGGCGCAACGCTCTAACCCCTAGGCTAGGCTACCACTAGGCTACCTTCATACCGCATTCTTAAAAAAAATATATTAATATGTTAACCAATTGATATATTTAACCAATAGTCCAGTAGCAAAGCTGAATATGGTCATTTCATATAAAACAATGACATCTAGTGGAACGATGGATAACTTGCATGGACAAAGACATTTAGAAAGCTGTCAATAGGTCTGTCTACCTTAGGCAATTAGAGCCTCCGGTAGTTTACAGTGCAGAACATTTGAAATCAAATGCAATGTATTCTAAGTAACCCCATCCATCATGGTAGAGATCGGTGCATTCTACAACCCACAGGGCCTACTTTAGAACTCATATAGAGGCCATAGCAGTGCACTGTGTGTCCATGACTGTTTTTAAAGGTTTGTTCACCAAGTACCAAGGGACTTTCGGGCCTTGTTCTTGTGCCAGAAGGTCGTAAAGACAGGAATTTTAATGAGTATCTTGGCATCCTGTCATCAGAAGAAAAGAAAATCAAGAGAGAGGAGGGGTAGAGGCCTTGGGAGGGAAGAGGCAAAGAGGTGTCAGAGTCGGGGTGTGGTTGATGGTTGCACAGTGAAGTTATTGTGAGATCATACTTGTGAGATTTTTCCGTATGATCTCACACATTCCTAAAACAGCACCACCGCCTCCTGTATACAGATAGAGCCAATGAGGTCAATGTTGCGTGCAGCTGTGGGTTTTCAAAGTCCGTTCATTTGTGGGTTTTTTTAGCATGTATTGGAAAACAATATGACAATGAGGACGGTGAGCAAAAATGGTTTCTAGCACCGCACGATTCAATTTAATTACTGACGTTTCTTCCATATTACACCACGTAGCGGCAGTAAGTCTCCTGTTGTTGATACGTTGACCCTTACTGAGATATTCATGAACCATATTTCTGTTCTTGAGTGCGTTACTACTGCTTCAGTATCTGGTCCTCTGTTGCTCAGTTGGAAGAGCACGGCGCTTGCAATGCCAGTAGTGGGTGCAATTCAAATGTATACACCCATTAGAGTTAGTCGCTTTGGATAAAAGTGTCTGCTAAATGGAATATATTATTATTACAGTGCATTCGGAAAGTATTCAGACCCCTTGACTTTTCCCACATTTTGTTATGTTTACAACCTTATTTTAAAATGGATTAAATAAAAACAAATCCTCAGCAATCTACACACAATACCCCATAACGACAAAGCAAAAACAGGTTTTAAGAAATTTTGCAAATGTATAAAAACCATAAATACCTTATTTACATAAGGAATTCAGACCCTTTGCTATGAGACTCGAAAATTGGACTCAGGTGCATCATGTTTCCATTGCGCATCCTCGAGATGTTTCTGCAACTTGATTGGAGTCCACCTGTGATAAATTCAATTGATTGGACATGATTTGGAAAGGCACACACCTGTCCTACAGTTGACAGTGGATGAAGACAGTGCATGTCAAAGCAAAAGGAAAGTCATGAGGTCGAATTAATTGTCCGTGGAGCTCCGTGACAGGATTGTGTCGACGCACAGATCTGGGAAAGAGTTCTAAAACATTTCTGCAGCATTGAAGGTCCCTAAGAACACAGTGGCCTCCATCGTTCTTAAATGGAAGAAATTTGGAACCACCAAGACTCTTCCTAGAGCTGGTTGTCTGGCAAAACTGAGCAATCGGGAGGTTACCAAGAACCCGATGGTCACTGACAGAGCTCTGGAGTTCCTCTGTGGAAGAACCTTCCAGAAGAACAACCATCTCTGCAGCACTCCACCAATCAGGCCTTTATGGTAGAGTGGCCAGACGGAAGCCACTCCTCAGTAAAAGGCACATGACAGCCCGCTTGGAGTTTGCTAAAGGGCAACTACAGAACTCTCAGACCATGAGAAATAAGATTCTCTGGTCTGATGAAACCAAGATTCAACACATTGGCCTGAAAGCCAAGTGTCCAGTCTGGAGGAAACCTGGCATAATCTCTATGGTGAAGTATGGTGGTGGCATCATCATGCTGTGGGGGTGTTTTCCAGTGGCAGAGACTGGGAGACTAGTCAGGATCGAGGCAAAGATGAAAAGTACAGAGAGATCCTTGATGAAAACTTGTTCCAGAGCACTCTGGACCTCAGACTGGGGCGAAGGATCACCTTCCAACAGGACAACAACCCTAAGCACACAGCCAAGACAATCCAGGAGTGGTTTTGGGACAAGTCTCTGAATGTCCTTGAGTGGCCCAGCCAGAGCCCGGATTTGAACCCGATCGAACATCACTGGAGAGACCTGAAAATAGCTGTGCAGCAACACTCCGAATCCAACCTGACAGAGCTTGAGAGGATCTGCAGAGAAGAATGGGAGAAACTCCCCAAATGCAGGTGTGCCAAGCTTGTAGTGTCATACCCAAGAAGATTCCAGGCTGTAATTGCTGCCAAAAGTGCTTCTAAAAAGTACTGAGTAAAGGTTTCTGTTTTTTATTTTCAATATATTAGCACAAATCTTTAAAATCCTGCTTTTGCTTTTGTCATTATGGGGTATTGTGTGTAGATTGCTGAGAGGAAAAAACTATTGAATCCATTTTAGAGTAAGGCTATAACCTAACAAAATGTGGAACAAGTCAAGGGGTCTGAATACTTTCCGAAGGCACTGTCCATTATGGTAGCCTAGAGTGATCATTTTTGGAAGCCATGGTGAGAGGGTGAAAGGGTTAGATGAACTATCTTAGTAATGCAGCAGGAATCCAGACAGACTATTATAAGTTCTATGAACTGAATAGTCCCTGAAATCCTTTAGTAAGTCTCCATCTAGTGGTATTACAATCACTCACAGTACACAGAGAAAGGACACTAATGGCAATAGGTGTACAGTACAGTGAAGTTCATGTACGGTTGCTGCAATTTGAATGACATCATTGGACATTTTAAAGTGGGTATTCAGAAGATAACTTCAGTTCTTTAAACACGTTTACTAAATGTTCCAATTCACATAGAAAAATGGCAATTAAATGAAATAATGGTGGATCTGTGATCAAAGATGTAAATCTGTAATGAATCTTGGCTAATTTACCTGATGGATGGGTAGAGTTTAGTCTTCAGTAACCTTAGATCCTGATCACATGCTAGATGACCTCTGACCTTTAATATCCGCAGAGGTTTCTTTGTGCCCCTGACAGACACACACATACACACACGCCTGTGTTTTGTATCAGATATGCTGCCTGGCCAGGCTGCATGAATAACACCCTGTCTTACTTGACCCCAGGTGACCTGTACATTTTCCATGGTAATTGATTAAGAGCCCAGACTCAGCCATGTTTGTTATAAGTGAGCCACACTGTTGACCTTAACGCTGGCACAGGATTGAGATTGATCCACCATGCAGCAAACCCACAGCACAGTACCATTTGATTGTGTGGTATCATTTCACCAGGGTGGGATGATGTTACGTCACTGTGAAAACCAGATACAGAATAGTGAAATCTGCTGAATGGGTACATTCTCTTCAAGGTGCTTCAAAGACACAAGGAATGAATACAACCTTCACTGTCCAGTATATTTTTTCTCTGTTCTGTCCTCTTTTGTAAAGTAGAATGCAATTAGCACACGTTCATGATGTATTTTGTATTAGATCATGATGCTCAGACTACTAATACACATTATGCACAGAAATCTCAACCTCGGATTCAGATTTATTCTTACAAAACCTCCGGATCAGGGCGTTCAGCAACAAAGACACAAATGCCGCATTGGTGTCCTCAGGGGTGTGAAAGGAGTATGCCCTCCGCTGCCATCATCTATTCAGCTTCCTGCCAGCAATACAGTTCCCACAGATCACAGAGAGCACTCTCTGTTTTCCCCCTTGAGTGTGCCTGCTGGCGCCACGCCAGGACGGGCTGAGCTGCCACTCTGAGGGACGAGGACAAGGGACGGCAGGCCCAGCCCAGTGAGACCAGAGACAATGGGTGCTGACACACCGACTGACTGACTCAGCCTGGCTGGCCTGGGCTCTGTCACACACACACTCTGTCTCCTGTCCTTCTGTCTTCTCTTTCAGCCTGCTAGACCAGATTGAGGCTGCAGTCTGCAGGGACAAGATGGGGACTACTGTATGAACTGTTTTATTCTGTGACGTTGTACTCGTGAGATGGCACTTTGTCATTCGTACTGTATCTTCGACCAGCACCAAGTAGGACAACGTTTTAGTTCTTGTGTATGTACTGTGTCGGTAACCACCAGGCATTTTCAGTGGCATTTCTGTTTGTTTAAACATACTTGAACACCATAGTTTGAGGTATGGACTGTCTTAGAGTATTGTGGCTGTCATATGGGGTGGCAGGGTAGCCTAGTGGTTAGAGTGTTGGACTAGTAAGAAAAAGGTTCAAATCAAGTTCAAATCCCTGTGCTGATAAGGTACAGATCTGTTGTTCTGCCTCTGAACAGGCAGTTAACCCTCTGTTCCTAAGCTGTCATTGAAAATAAGAATTTGTTCTTAACTGACTTGCCTAGTAAAATACAGTGAGGCAATCCTTATTTTCCACCATAATTTGCAAATAAATTCATAAAAGATCCTACAATGTTATTTTCTGGATTTTTTTCCCTCATTTTGTCTGTCATAGATGAAGTGTACCTATGATGAAAATTACAGGCCTCTCTCTTCTTTTTAAGTGGGAGAACTTGCACAATCGGTTGCTGACTAAATACCTTTATGCCTCACTGTATATATATATCCATGATAACATTCTCAGCCAGTAGTTTTATAATGATCAATCAATCAAATTGATTTATAAAGCACTTTTCTTCTTCTTCTTTTTTTTTTACATCAGCAGATATCACAAAGTGCTATTCAGAAACCCAGCCTAAAACCCCAAACAGCAAGCAATGCAGATGTAGCAGTATAGTGGCTAGGAAAAACTCCCTAGAAAGGCAGGAACCTAAGAAGACGCCTAGAAAGGAACCATGATCACATGCATAGATTGATGGTGGCATCATGTTCACCTGTTGCCGACCTCTTGATGGACTCAGCCACTCTTATGTGCTCTTTTGTTCCTGGTACTACAGAGTGTCTGTTTCTCTTTGACACCCTAAAGGCTGCTTATTCATTCACATGCATTGGCAACACGCTGGACCACTTGTCTCATCCCGTTGCATACACGTGTTTCAGTGTGAGAACCAGCGACCACCAGACAATCCATGTCACTGTTGTTATCCTGACTGAGAGTCTGAGACACCACACTGGATCAGGGAAAAGGGAAGGTCACACTTAAGTGATCCAGATGAGTCCTTTTGTTTAGGTCCAGTCACATCTCAGTGGACTAAGACGTTCCAGTCCTTGTCCTGCCCGCATAAACACTCAGTAAAAGGCCTGCCTGCCCAGAGCTTCCAGTGAACTCCCTCCTCTCTATTCTGTCCCAGGTTTAGGCCTGTGTGCTGCTAATTCAATAAGTGTTTATTTGTCACATTCAGGAAAGCAATAAACGCCTCATTGTTTCATTTTGTCTTCATTTATTCAATTGCCATTCCCCTGCATTCATTCAGAAAAGCCCTCTCTCTCTCCCTCTCTCTCTTTCTTTGATATCAACAAGCAGCTCTTCTGTTGAGCAGACACAGGACACAGAACTTGAACCGCGGGCCATTTGACAGAGCCTTGTTTTAGGGATGGGAAACTCGCTGGCGTTATTAGCGCCATTGTTATTAGCGCCAAGCTAGCTGCATCGCAGGCTGTGGCGGTGGAAAGGGCCAGGCCCTGAATGGTGCAAGGCGAATCCACGGCGAGGGAACGACCCGGGGGAGAGAAAGGGGATTAAAGCCTGAAGAGGAAGACAGGTCGCTGGTCATTGTGCGGGGCCGACGTGGGGATACGGCTTCCACGCAGCAGTGGGAGGTCTTCCGGCTGCTCATTGTTGAGAGGAGAGTTGCACGTCCTCAGAGGCTCACAGCATCAGGAATCCTTTCGGCGGCAGAGCTGACCCTGTGACATCACTCTACAGACACACTGCTGTGAGTATGAGTCTCCCCAAATCCAGTCAGACTCCACTGTGAGCCCTTAGAGCTTGGCTGCAGACTCCACCAGGCTACCTCATTTTCGTACTTCAGGGTATTGGGTAGGGCACTTCTTGGTGGTGCTCTGAGTGTAATGTAATAGTGTAGTGTTTTGTAGAACTGCATAATTAAAGCTGGGATCTGTGAAAGGTGAAACGTTGCCACTGGTCACCCCAGGCACATTTGTTATTGTTTTTGAATAGGAGTAGTACACACTCTGCTGTTCTGTGGCATGTGCAGTGATGTCCGAGGGAGCAAGACCGTGATTGTTGTTTGAAGTCGTTTCGTTGTTGTAATATCACAAACAACTGTGGCAGTTTCACCGCAACGTATCCAAACTTGTAATGTTTTAAAAAAAATCTTCACCCCCAGTAGTGTGTGATTGCGGCCCGCAATTTGGGGCGTTCTTGCATCCCATTGGTTCCTGCATGAACACCCCCCGAGCACGACATCATCACGCTTTTGTGGCATTTAGATTTTCTGGATTTCCCCTGATTGTCGATGCAATTCAAATGTGGGTCATAAAGGAAAATCAAAGTATTATCAGAGTTTTTGGGTGGCGAAGGACACTGCCTACCCGTGTCCTAGCTAGCTAGCTACCGGTGTCACCCCTGCCTCCCTCCTGCTGTTTACCGGAGTCCTAGCTATCAAACACAGTTCTCTGAACGACGCCGAGGCCAGGTGTTCGGCAGGTGGAAGCAAAGGACACTGTGCTTTGCTTCCGGCTGTCCTTTGCTTCCGTCTGCCAAACATCTGCCCTCGCCGTTGTTAACAGAACTGCGGGAAAGCACGGCCTGCCAGTGCCTCTTCTTCTTCTGTGGGGTTTATCGGCGATTGGCATCCAACGTTATGGTGCATTACCGCCACCTACTGGAGTGCCCCCCGCCTCCCGTCTGTGTACCGGAGTCCAGCTTAAAAAAGCTAGTATAAAGAGGGGTTCCTGCAGATACAGGAATGCCCACATGCAGGAATGCACCAAATTGCACCTGTCTCTTCACACTAGGCATCACTGGTATTGCATTATTTTGAGCTGCAGGGGGAGACATAACTCAATAAGTTTAGTGTAGTACAAGTATTTTACACTGAGCGATTTAAAGTAAATAATCAAACTAACAAAATAATGCTCATCACACTGGTGCGTATATAAAGCAAACTGTTTCATCATGTAGGCATAATAATACTACAAACTATACATTGAAAAAGTCTTTAATTTAAGCTTTTCAGACAGTGCCTCTCTCTGTCAACCCTTAGGGATAGTCTAATAGTTAAGAGTCGTTGACTCTATTAAGGAGAATTTATGGAGATCTGAGTTGGCTTTAGCGATGGTCTGAGGCCCATCCAACAGCTAGCCATCATAGCATGACCACCAATGATGCTATCACAAGGTAAACCCAAAAGTTTAACTGCAAGGACTTACAGTTTATTTCTTTATTTTACTAGGCAAGTCAGTTAAGAACAAATGTTTATTTTCAATGATGGTCTAGGAACAGTGGGTTAACTGCCTGTTCAGGGGCAGAAGTACAGATTTGTGCCTTGTCAGTTTGGGGATTTGAACATGCCGCCTTCCTGTTACTAGTCTAATGCTCTAACCACTAGGCTACCCTGCCGCCCCAAATAGAAACCTTTTGTTGATTACTGGATTGAAGTATAGAGAGGCTTACTATACATCAAAACAATTTAGTATGTGGCTATAATTGGCCATAAACACCAAACATTAGGAACACCTTTTGCCCTCAGAACAGCCTCAATTCATCAGGGGCATGGACTCTACAAGGTGTCGTAAGTGTTCCACAGGGATGCTGGCCCATGTTGACTTCAATGCTTCCCACAGTTGTGTCAAGTTGGCTGGATGTCCTTTGGGTGGTGGATAGTTCTTGACACACAGGAAATTGTTGAGCGTGACAAACTCAGCAGCACCTGGCAACTACTATGATACCCCCCATTCAAAGACACTTACATTTTCTGTCTTGCCTATTCACCCTCTGAATGGCACACATACACAATGCATGTCTCAATTGTCTCAAGGCTTAAAAATCCTACTTTAACCTGTTTCCTCCCCTTCATCTACACTGATTTAAGTGGATTTAACAAGTGTCATTAACAAGGGGTCATAGCTTTTACTTGGATTCACCTGGTCAGTTGTCATGGACTCTGTTCTTAATGTTTTGTATTCTGCTCCTGAGTGTCTGCTCGCTCCTAAGTGGCGCAACGGTCTAAGGCACTGCATCGCAGTGCTGGAGGCATCACTACAGACCCTGGTTTGATTCCAGGCTGTATCACAACCAGCCGTGATTGGGATTCCCATAGGGCGATGCGCAATTGGCCCAGCATTGTTAGGGTTTGGCTGTCATTGTAAATAAGAATTTGTTCTTAATTGACTTGCCTGGTTAAATACATTTAAAAATACTCTGTGTAGAAAAAGCAGTTTGTAGCCAACTTTATTGACACTAGAGAGCAGTAACGAGCCATAGGACACTTGGCAACCAGAAGACATTGAACTTGATGTCTTCTGTGTCATGATAGAAACAGATTATTTATGATATTTCTAGATACACAACATGATCATGTTCATGAGACGTTTTTCATATCCATTTACAGGAGCATTAGGAAATGTTATTGAAATAGAATTATAATAAATTAGTGCATACAGTGCAATCGAAAAGTATTCAGACCCCTTGACTTTTTCCACATTTTGTTACGTTACAGACTTATTCTAAAATATATATTTTTTAAATTATCCTTATCAATCTACACACATTACCCCATAATGACAAAGTGAAAAAATACAGAACAGAAATTAATTTACATTAGTATTCAGATCCTTTGCTATGAGACTTGAAATTGAGCTCAGGTGCATCCTGTTTCCATTGATCATCCTTAAGATGTTTCAACAACTTGATTGGAGTCCACCTGCGGTAAATTCAATTGATTGCATATGATTTGGAAAAGCACACACCTGTCCCACAGCTGACAGTGCATGTCAGAGCAAAAACCCAAGCCATGAGGTCAACGGAATTGTCCATAGAGCTCTGAGACATGATTGTGATGAGGCACAGACCTCGGGAAGGGTACCAAAAAATGTCTGCAGCATTGAATGTCTCCAAGAACACAGTGGCCTCCATCAATCTTAAATGGAAGAAGTTTGGAAGCACCAAGACTCTTCCTAGAGCTGGCTGCCTAGCCAAACTGAGCAATCAGGGGAGAAGGGCCATGGTCAGGGAGATCAAGAACCCAATGGGCACTCTGATAGAGCTCCATAGTTCCTCTGTGGAGATGGGAGAACCTTCCAGATGGACAACCATCTCTGCAGCACTCCACTAATCAGGCCTTTATGGTAGAGTGGCCAGACGGAAGCCGTTCCTCAATACAAGGCACATGACAGCCCTCTTGGACTCTCAGATCATGAGAAACAAGATTCTCTGATCTGATGAAACCAAGATTGAACTATTTGGCCTTGATGCCAAGCGTCACATGTGGAGGAAACCTGGGTCCATCCTTACGAAGGAAGGTGGTGGCAGCATCATGCTGTGGGGATGTTTTTCAGCAGCAGGGCCTGGGAGACTAATCAGGATCAAGGGAAAGATGAACGGAGTGAACTACAGAGAGATCCTTGATGAAAACCTGCTCCAGAGCGCTCTGGACCTCAGACTTATGCGAAGGTTCTCCTTCCAACAGGACCATGAAGCTAAGCACACAGCCAAGACAACGCAGGAGTGGCTTCAGGACAAGTCTCTGAATGTCCTTGAGTGGCTCAGCAAGAGCCCAGACTTGAACCCGACCGACCGAACATCTCTGGAGAGATCTGAATATAGCTGTGCAGTGACACTACCCATCCAACCTGACAGAGCTTGAGAGGATCTGCAGAGAAGAATAGGAGAAACATCCCAAATACAGGTATACCAAGCATGTAGCGTCATACCCAAGAAGACTCAAGGCTGTAATCGCTTCCAAAAGGTGCTTCAACAAAGTACTGAGTAAAGGGTCTGAATACTTATGTAAATGTGAAATTTCAATTTTTTTATTTGATAAATTAGCAAACAAAGTTTTTGCTTTGTCATTATGGGGTATTGTGTGTAGATTGATGATGATGAAAAAAACATTTAGTCCATTTTAGAATACGGCTGTAACGTAACAAAATGTGATAAAATTCAAGGGCTCTGAATACTTTCCGAATGCGCTGTATGTGCACTGTTGAGCCATGTTTTACATTCAGCATCACTACATCAAGGGAGATACATTATTCTTTCTAACAAAGATATCTACATATATTTCAGGATGTTGTTTATCCCCGGAAATAATAACCCGGAAGCATAACAGTTTTGAAAAAAATGTGGTCCAAAAAAAAATGCCTCTTTCATTGACTTACCCCAGTAAGTGGGCGATGGTGTCCTGTGTCAGTAGGGGAAGGTGCTGGTAGGTCAAAGTTTAATTGATGGAATGGGGGGGGGTATATTGTATATCTTAAATGAATGCCTTTAATATATAGACATTCAGACATACACTGAGAATACAAAACATTAAGAACACTTGCTCTTTCCATGACATAGACTGACCAGGTGAATCCTGATGAAAGCCATGATCCCTTATTGATGTCACTTGTGAAATCCACTTCCACCAGTGTAGATGAAGGGGAGGAGAGGTTAAAGAAGGATTTTGAAGCCTTTAAGTCTGCGACAGGGATGTTGTTTCGATGTGCCAATTCATAGACACGTTCTCTACATGTGAGGCTACTAAAGCCCATGAAGCAGGTCTCTGTGCCTCTGCGTCTCTATCATAGACACGTTCTCTACATGTGAGGCTACTAAAGCCCATGAAGCAGGTCTCTGTGCCTCTGCGTCTCTATGATAGACACGTTCTCTACATGTGAGGCTACTAAAGCCCATGAAGCAGGTCTCTGTGCCTCTGCGTCTCTATGATAGACACGTTCTCTACATGTGAGGCTACTAAAGCCCATGAAGCAGGTCTCTGTGCCTCTGCGTCTCTATCATAGACACGTTCTCTACATGTGAGGCTACTAAAGCCCATGAAGCAGGTCTCTGTGCCTCTGCGTCTCTATCATAGACACGTTCTCTACATGTGAGGCTACTAAAGCCCATGAAGCAGGTCTCTGTGCCTCTGCGTCTCTATCATAGACACGTTCTCTACATGTGAGGCTACTAAAGCCCATGAAGCAGGTCTCTGTGCCTCTGCGTCTCTATCATAGACTCTCTTTCACAACGGCACATCATTAGTTTTCTTCTTCTTTTCAGTGCCCTTCAGTCTATTTTCTCACCCCTTGCTGCTGCTCTTATGTGCTTCATCCCTTCTCTGGCTTCCTTGGCTGCTCTCTCAAGAACCTCAAGGGGGAGGGGTTTACATTTGTATACACAGGACACGACGATGTCTGCTCTGTGACAATACGAATACACTGGCTTGAGTTCCTATGCATGACACATTGCTAAAATAATATGCGTATTAATTAAGCATAAAACGGACAAAACGCAATCATCATTGGTATGGGTTATGGTGGCCAGTGGCTCAACTTACCTCATTGCTATTGGCTCAACTTACCCCAAGGCAAACATTTTGACAATATTAGCCCACACAGCTACAAGGATGCATTTTCATGCTACTGGAGGTTTAATACCTCATATTCTAGCTTATATAGACCCCAACTGATGTATAAAATCATCTTCTAACTATCTAATTTGGTTTAGATAAGACGTCAATTCAACATCTATTCTACATTGGTTCAATGTAATTTCATTGAAATAACGTGGAAACAACGTTGATTCGACCAGTGTGTGCCCAGTGGGAAGCATCATAAAACCCATAACACAATAAATTCATTTGACTTTGTGAAAAGCCGTTTTTTTGGACCAATCTTGCTTACCACTTTTTCCATGTGGTTTCTTCCTTCACACACTCCATGAAATGATGACCTCGTCCTAAATATTCGGTCACATGATTCATTTTGTGTATGGTTTCCTAGAAACAAGGGGTGGCTCAATTAACCCTTTGGCTCGACTTACCCCACTCTCCCCTAAAGCACTCTTGTGCAAAGGGCATTGCTTTATCCTGGAAACAATATCCTTCATGACAACTTTTTCATAATTGATTGATCTAACTTTTCAGTGTGTACGTGTCTATTTGTGTGAGAGAGGGGGGAAAAAACACGTGTAACTATTGAGAGACTTGATAGTTCATCTCTCGAGGTCACCCTGGTTGAAATCCAATAACATTGTTGTTCGGAGAATGGCATTTTCTCTTTCAGTCCCTGAAAGAAACCCTACAGTTTCCCCTTGTTATTAATGGGCATGAATGCACAATGTCCTGTGTCTCAACAGTTTCCCTAGGTACCTGTGTACCAAGGGGAACCCCTCTGACATAAATAGGATCATTGTACACCTCTGGAGTGATGTTTTCGAGACCCCTATGACTAAACAAATTGCTCCGTGACCCCAGAGCCCCCATATTTACTTGTGACAGGTGTATTAATTACAGCCGGGTTCCCTCCCCACCCTCCTCATTACACCCTGCTCTCTGGGCCTCTTTGTGAAGGGTTTTCCAACACGAGAGTGTCTAACCTTTGACCTTTAACTCTCGTATGGGTCCCCTCCCCTGGCCTTGGTGGTCAGGGCCCCCAACTAGCCTTGTCTAAAGACGGCTGATTTATTTCCCAACACTCTGAGACTAAATTACTCCCTCCCTTCCCTGACCTCCCGCATTGTGCCGGATGAAGAGGCGAGAGGAGGAAAGGAGAGGAGGAGAAGAGGAGGGCAGCCTTCCTTCCAGGCCAAATACAAGGAAGGGAGGCTGGGATTGGCAGCAGAGGACATGCATGAACCAACCCCGTCCCTTACCATGGAAGTATTTGAAAATGAAAGGGTGTTTCCCATCTGTGTCATCTCACAGTTTGTCAGAGGAAGAGAGGGTGAGAGGGAGAGGAGGGAGACAGAGAGTGAGAGGGGAGGGAGAGAGAGCCAGAGAACATGTTTTTAATTATCACTGGTAAATACTTGTGGAAGAAGATAAGGAGATATATTAGGAACAGCTGAGATAATCACCTGATAGTAAGAACAGAGACACACTTGATAACACGTAATAGTACATTCATTCATGTTACATTTTATTTGACCAAATCAGTCTTGGTGTGAACCAGTGTACTGTGGTTGGGGTGATGAGTGACTCCCACCCCACAGGCTAATAACCCCCCTGTGTTTTGGTGTACGTGAGGGGAAGCATAGCCCTGAGGGTAGGAAGGGGGGGTTGATGGGCGCCTCCCATGCCCCACCCTCTGTACCCCCACTCCCCCACTCCCCTGTCCATAGTATCATCAGCACAGTGGATTGAGAGCCAGCGGAGCCCTGACCTCACTCTCTGCCACACACACACACACACTCCACCACACACATACACCCACTCCCCTACACACACACTCCCATCCCACTGTGCTGCTCATCTCTGTCTGTCACAATGGAATGGCAGCGTGGCCTGGCTGTCACAACCTATTATCACTGAGGTGCCCAGGGCACTCTCTTTCTTTCTCCCTTCCTCTCTTTCTCTCTCTCTTTCTCCATACCTTCTTTCTCCATTTCTCATTCTTGGCTGTTCTCTCTCTCACTGCCTCCCTCTCTCATGCTCTACCTCCCTCTTGCTCACTCTCTCTGTATCACTCACTCACTCGCTCGCGCACACACACACACACACACACACACACACACACACACACACACACACACACACACACACACACACAGGCTGGACAATGGATGCCTGCTGTCCTCTCAGATGCTGATATTTCAATCAGCCTTTGTTTACTTGGCATCGTTCGTGGCCTTGGGAGATCAATGGCAGCGGTGCTCTTTGTTAGCTCTGTGAACAGGCTGGAGGAGGAACGTGAGAAGAGAAGGGAAAGGTGAGAGCGGAGGGACGTCCCGTAACATGGCTCCTCCCCCCACAGCCAGGCTCAGCACCATGGAGGAGGCCTCAGAGACCAGAGGGACCAGAGGGAAGATAAAACCGCAGCACTAATCACCGGTCTTCTCCGTCACCTCTGTCTAACCTCTGGTCGGCTCTGATTTGCACGCCTCACTTTTCACACCCTGCAGTTTGAGCCTGACACCACAGAGAAAGAGACCGCATCGCTGATTGAAAAGATTGGAGGATGATGATGGCACTAATGAGGATGATGATTAGGATGATGAGGATAGTGATGATGTCAGAGTTGATGGGGATGATGAAGATGATATTGACGATGATGAAACACACTCACTTTTGCATGTACCAGAAAAAGGTTCCCATTGGAGTCTGAGCCGCCCTAGCCAGCCAGTGTTTGTCTTATTTAGTGTTTGCGGTCCAAATGGCACCGTAGTACCTATATAGTGCACTACATAGAGAATAGCGTGTCATTTGGAACACAGACAGTGGAATTAGGTGTGGTACAGGCTGAACTTCATGTGATGGCCTCGTACTGCATTCCAGACTGCCGGAGCATCTCTGAAATGTCATCGAATAAAGTGGACTGCAGACCAACATCTTAAACCTCCACCGGGACGTCGGTAAAAGCAACAACACAGACAGGAAAATAAATCTCTTTCTGTGCGGACATATTTGTCCTTCCCGGGATTCAACACAGACTCACTAGATCAAGGCATTTCCTTTCAACACGATCTTCATCTCCCCCAACTTTCATTCAACTTTGATGTTGCAAATCCACTGTTGCTCTTTGCTGCAGTGCACATTAAAGTAGACTCGCAAGGTTACTCTGTCTGTCTGGAGCTCTGTACGACCACACGTCTGGAATGAATTCTGCAGTAAGAATTCATTTTCGAAGGAAATGAAGCGACGGTGGTATTTGATGTTGACAAAGGATGGATACCGTCACCGCGAGCCGCGAGGCTCTGACATTCCTGCTTTCTGTCTCTTGTTTTGGGATAATAACCTGCGCATTTCTGGTGCAGACAGACAAAGGGGTTACAAAGAGTAAACAAATGCCAGAAATGAACTTTGTGCTGAGACGAGAGAGAGAGAGAGAGAGAGAGAGAGAGAGAGAGAGAGATGAGAGAGAGCTTCTTCTCTATTTGCTCGGAGGAATCTGCCGTCTGGCCTCTCAATCTCTAGGGGTGGAGGTGGTGGAGGTGGAGGGGACTGGGGACAGAGGGGTGGAGGGAGTGGAGGTGGAGGGGACTGGGGACAGAGGGGTGGAGGGAGTGGAGGTGGAGGGGACTGGGGACAGAGGGGTGGAGGTGGTGGAGGTGGAGGGGACTGGGGACAGAGGGGTGGAGGGTGGAGTGGAGGTGGAGGGAGGTGGACTGGGGACAGAGGGGTGGAGGTGGTGGAGGTGGAGGGGACTGGGGACAGAGGAGTGGAGGGAGTGGAGGTGGAGGGGACTGGGGACAGAGGGGTGGAGGTGGTGGAGGTGGAGGGGACTGGGGACAGAGGGGTGGAGGGAGTGGAGGTGGAGGGGACTGGGGACAGAGGGGTGGAGGTGGAGGGGACTGGGGACAGAGGGGTGGAGGTGGAGGGGACTGGGGACAGAGGGGTGGAGGTGGAGGGGACTGGGGACAGAGGGGTGGAGGGAGTGGAGGGAAAGGTCAGCAGGGTCCCTTGTTTTTTCCTCTTCTTCTCTTCCCACACGGCACGTTAGTGGTGATGAATCAGACTCACACGGCCCTCCTCTGGCTCTCTTCTGGAACCTCTTTGAAGTTCATGGCAGGCGGCGGGCGAGCTCTTTCTCAGACGGATGCCCTTGATGACAAGAGGCACCCCCGTGTTTATAGCACAACTCTGACATGTCATAAAAGTCTGGCCCGGGCAGCCAGTGTGGGTCGAATAAACAGGCTCAGGCTGCCCTCCCCTCCTCCATTCTCAAGATGCCAATGACAAGTTTTGGTTCCACATCAACAGTTTTGGACAATGTTGTCTGGTATCAGATGAGGGAGTGACTGGTGGAATATGTAAGATTGTCAGGCTGGGTTACTTTAGGAATGAGAAGTATGATACCATCAGCAAATGATTCACAAGAGGTCAACATTCAAAGGCCAAAGGTCTCCGTTTAAGACTTTATATTTAGACTTTGTATTTAGTCAATGCAAAGTGTTGTCTGCAGTACACATACTCTATAAACTGAGTGTACAAAACATTAAGAACACCTGCTCTTTCCATGACATATACTGACCAGGTGAATACAGGTGAAAGCTATGATCCCATATTGATGTCACCTGTTGAATCCACTTCAATCAGTGTAGATGAGTAGGGGAGTAGACAGGTTAAAGAAGGATTTTTAAGCATTGAAACAATTGAGACATGGATTGTGTATGTGTGTGATTCAGAGAGTGAATGAGCAAGACAAAATATTGAAGTGCCTTTGAATAGGGTACGGTAGTAGGTGCCAGGTGCACCGGTTTGAGTTTGCCAAGAACTGCAATGCTGCTGGGTTTTTCACGCCAAACAGTTTTCCGTGTGTATCAAGAATGGTCCACCACCCAAAGGACATCCAGCCAACTTGACACAACTGTGGGAAACATTGGAGTCAACATGGGCCAGCATCCCTGTGGAACGCTTTCGACACCTTATAGAGTCCATACCCCGATTAATTGTGGCTGTTCTGAGGGCAAAAGAGGGTGTAACTCAATATTAGGAAGGGTCTGAATACTTATGTAAATGTGATATTTCAGTTGTTTAAAAAAATATGCTTTTACAGAAACATTTTTTTGTCATTATGGGGTATTGTGTGTAGATTGATGGACACACACACACACACACACACACACACACACACACAATTTAATCCATTTTAGAATTAGGCTGTAATGTAACAAAATGTGGAAAAATGTAAGAGGTCTGAGTCGCTTCCGAATACATTATATATATACACTACCGGTCAAAGGTTTTAGGACACCTACTCTTTCAAGGGTTTTTCTTTATTTTTACTATTTTCTACATTGTAGAATGAAATAACACATATGGAGTCATGTAGTAGCCAAAAAAGTGTTAAACAAATCTAAATATATTTTATATTTGAGATTCTTCAAATAGCCACCCTTTGCCTTGATGACAGCTTTGCACACTCTTGGCATTCTCTCAACCAGCTTCATGAGGTAGTCACCTGGAATGCATTTCAATTAACAGGTGTGCCTTGTTAAAAGTTAATCTTTGGAATTTCTTTCCGTCTTAATGCATTTGAGCCAATCAGTTGTGTTGTGACAAGGTAGGGGTGGTATACAGAAGATAGCCCTATTTGGCAAAAGACCAAGTCCATATTATGGCAAGAACAGCTCAAATAAGCAAAGACAAATCCTTGATGAAAACCTGCTCCAGAGCTCTCAGGACTTCAGACCGGGGAAAAGGTTCACCTTCCAACAGGACAACGACCCTAAACACACAGCCAAGACAACGCAGAAGTGGCTTCGGGACAAGTCTCTAAATGTCCTTGAGTGGCCCAGCCAGAGCACGGACTTGAACCCGATCGAATATCTCTGGAGAGACCTGAAAATAGCTGTGCAATGACGTTCCCCAATACAACCTGACAGAGCTTGAGAGGATCTGCAGAGAAGAATGGGAGAAACTCCCCAAATAAAGGTGTGCCAAGCTTGTAGCGTCATACCCACGAAGCTGTAATCACTGCCAAAGGTGTTCTAACAAAGTAGTGAGTAAAGTGTCTGAATACTAATGTAAATGTAATATTTCATTTTATTATTTGTAATACATTTGGAAAAATAAAAAACGTTTTTTGCTAAATCATGATGGAATATTGTGTGTAGATTGATGAGAAAAAAATAGATTTAATCCATTTTAGAATAAGGCTGTAACCTAACAAAATGAGGAAAAAGTCAAGCGGTCTAATATTGAGTTGCACCCCCTTATGTTTTCACCTTCGTTGCATCCCCCACAGCTTTACTCTGGATTCCCCTGGTCAGTCTATGTCACGGAAATGCTTGTGTTCGTTGCATATTGTGCAGAATTGTCTTTGAAGAGCAAGAACATGTGGACAATAGGCCGACAGTGAGCGTTTGTGCTTCAGTGCTTGCCTCTAAAGTTCAGTGAACTGCCTTGTTAAAAGAGGTCTGTTGGGAAAGTAGTACAACAGCAAACAAGAAAGCGCAGCATACTTCTCCAGGCATACTTTGATCTCTCAGAGCCTGTGGAATAGCTGCCTTGACCAGCAGGTCCCCTCTATCAGATAAAGCCTCTATCTGCTCCCAACACACCACCACCAGCAGCAGCACATTGCCCACGGTCAACCTTTGTCTTGGTGCCTGGACCGAGTCCATCTCTCAACTCTCAAGTCCATGTCCAAGGACCATGTCCATGGCTAGGAGGGTGTGAGACGTGGGGGTAGCGGTGGATGATAGGAGTGGGAACCAAACAGGACACGGCGCACAGCGAGTAACCTGAGAGAAGTGACCTGGGCGTCGGGCCATATCGACAGGGAGATCAGGCCTGGAAGTAAAGCCTTCTCCAAAGCAGCTCTGGGGGTTATCAGTCCATCTCTGGCCCCTCTCCAGCCCACTCTACTTGACCCCTGGTAGACCCTGACCCTCTCATGTGCCACTGTTTGTGTGTTTGCTGAGCACTCAATGACCGTGGCCTTTGGTTTGGGTTCTCTGTGTATGCATGTGTGTGTGTGTGTGTGTGTGTGTGTGTTGAGAGGGGGTTTGATGTTGTCCAGGGCCTTTGCAAGACATAATGCTGTCACTGATGTATTTAGGAGTAGGTGCTGTTCTGTGAGACAACACATTGTAGGTTTCAGATTCTATCAGCTCTAGATACTGAGCCTTCCTCTGACCTGACCTGTCCTTGACACCAGATACTCCACTGTTTGGATACCATTACATTTTTATGGCTTTTTGGGGGGGAAATGGAAACCTTTCCTCCTCAAACTCTTTTTTCCCTCTCTACCGAGCAGCAGGCGCCTCATAGAAACCGCCCTGATACTACTGGACCGATTTTTGAAGAAGCGTTCTGTCAGAACCTCCCAAGGAGATGTCAAAATGTTGATGTTAAGTTAGAAAATTGTTTCCCCCGGCGTGACTTTAAAAGGGAAACATGTGTCTGGGCCTAAGAAAAGAAGAGGTGATATATAAATGCAGATGCACTCAGCCCGTCTCCAGTTCAGGATATGAATGGGTGAGATAAGAATGTGGAGTATTTGGCTGTGGATTATATAAACCTGCACTGTAAACAGAGTGGGTGTGAGCAGCAGGCTGTGGCGTGGTGGTTGGTGCCCGGGGGCCTGGGGGTCCATGGGGGCTTGGGGGCTGGGGACACACCCTGGAGAGAGCCCTTCTGGGTGCAGGTTTACTAAGGCTGCTTTTGGCCACTGACTCTCTCTCTCTCTCTCTCTCTCTCTCTCTGCCCCCTTTCACTCGATTCTGTCTCTCCCTCTGCCTCTCACTCTCTCTGTTCAGAAGAGGAGAGGCTGTAGTCCCACAGTGTGTGTAGAGCTTTCTCTCCCTCTCTTTGCTCTGACTCTGCCAGGCCAGCTGCAGGCTGCAGGCATTCCACTCGTTACAGCGTGTCATCCAGCACCTCTTTAAACTGGACAGGCTGTAGGGGGCTGGAGTTGAGGATGGAACTGGGCAGCATGCCAGGGCCTCAACCCCTACTTAACCAGGCCTACGCACTTTATAAAAGATACCCAGGGCAGGTTTCGAGCGGGACGCACACCATGGATCATTTTTAATTACCCTACAGAAGTAGAACAGGAATTAAACTGGAAAATAAGATGGCCGGACAGATTAGGTCTTTGTTAAATTGTAGTTGCTTAATGTTCCTAGCAATGTGTCGTATCAGGGTAATGCTGTACTGTAGCAGTGTCCTGGGGATGTGTGGTGGGGATGTCGGTGGATGTGGAAAAGAGACGGTGGTTAGGTCAGTTAGGATCACCACTTTATTTTAAGAATGTTCAGAATAATAGGAGAGAGAATGATTTATTTCAGCTTTTATTTCGTTCATCACATTTCCAGGGGGTCAGAAGTTTACATACACTCAATTCGTATTTGGTAGCATTGCCTTTAAATTGTTTAACTTGGGTCAAACATTTTGGGTAGCCTTCCACAAGCTTCGCACAATAAGTTGGGTGAACTTTGGACCATTCCTCCTGACAGAGCTGCTGATACTGAGTCAGGTTTGTAGGCCTCCTTGCTCGCACATGCTTTTTCAGTTCTGCCCACAAATTTTCTATAGGATTGAGGTCAGAGCTTTGTGATGGCCACTCCAATACCTTTACTTTGTTGTCCTTAAGCCATTTTGCCACAACTTTGGAAGTATGCTTGGGACCATTGTCCATTTGGAAAACCCATTTGCGACCAAGCTTTAACTTCCTGACTGATGTCTTGAGATGTTGCTTCAATATATCAACATAACATTCCATCCTCATGATGCCATCTATTTTGTGAAGTGCATCAGTCCCTCCTGCAGCAAAGCACCCCCACAACATGATGCTGCCACTCCCATGCTTCACAGTTGGGATGGTGTTCTTCAGCTTGCAAGCCTCCCCTTTTTCCTCCAAACATAACGATGGTCATTATGGTCAAACAGTTCTATTTTTGTTTCATCAGACCAGAGGACATTTCTCCAAAAAGTATGATCTTTGTCCCCATGTGCAGTTGCAAAGTGTAGTCTGGCTTTTTTATGGTGGTTTTGGTGCAGTGGCTTCTTCCTTGCTGAGTGGCCTTTCAGGTTATCCTTCCTGAGCAGCATGACGGCTGCATGTTTCCATGGTGTTTATACTTGCGTACTATTGTTTGTACAGATGAACATGGTACCTTCAGGCGTTTGGAAATTGCTCCTATGGATGAACCAGACTTGTGGAGGTCTCCAATTGTTTTTCTGAGGTCTTGGCTGATTTATTTAGATTTTTCCCATGATGTCAAGCAAAGAGGCACTGAGTTTGAAGGTAGGCCTTGAAATACATCCACAGGTACACCTCCAAATGACTCAAATGATGTCAATTAGTCTATCAGAAGCTTCTAAAGCCATGACATCATGTAAATGTAACATCATGTAAACTTCTGACCCACTGGAATTATGATACAGTGAATTATAAGTGAAATAATCTGTCTGTAAACAATTGTTGTAAAAATGACTTGTGTCCTGCACAAAGTAGATGTCCTAACCGACTTGCCAAAACTATAGTTTGTTAACAAGAAATGTGTGGAGTGGTCGAAAAACTAGCTTTAAGTGTATGTAAGTGTATGTGCATCCTAAGTGTATGTAAACTTCTGTCTTCAACTGTACATTTTTACATCTAAATGACTCTGAAACAACTTCCATTGACATGTGAATATGTCCTAATATGGACACCGTACTCAAAGTCATACTGTATGAGCCAGCCTGCGACGTTTGTTGCTGTGCTTGGTCACGCTCAGCACGTGATAGCTGTGTAACGGTTCTCTGGGCAGACAATTGCAACTCCAAGCGGCCAGAGAGGAAATGTAAATAACAGCACAAGCATCACTTGGCTGCTGCAGGCTGAGGCTATGCAGTTGGATAACTATAGGTCCCACAAAGCTAGCTATTTTGCTGCCCATATTGTGCCCACAAGCTTAACAAACTGTAAATCTGTAGGAATCTCATTAAAGCAATACCGGAGTCTAGACTGTAAGATCTTCAGGCACGAGCGTTTATTACCCTATAGAGGATGCTGCCACATCCAGAAAGTAAACAAAGTGTAATCCTATGAAAATGTTACAGGTCACTGAAGCATAAATCTTCCTAAGCTGCACAACATCAGTTGAACTGGGAGTCCCAAACTGTATAAATGTATACTACAGATCATATATCAAAGTAAGTAGGTATTACTCAGCATATGTTTGTCTCTGTATGTTACACAAAGTCATGTACGGTATCATATTTTTGGGTCAGTGAAATGTATATTTAGAAAAAAGATGATTTCATGTTTTGGCATGAGTTGATTGTTTGTACTTCATGTTGGATATTAGAGCAGGGCAAGCTTAACAAACAGGTGTTTCATATAAAACAGTCTTTGCCAAAAGACATTCAGATACAGTGCCTTCAGAAAGTATTCACATCGCTTGAATTTTTAAACATGTTCTAGTGTTACAGCCCTTCATTTAAGCTGAGCTGAGCTGAACTAAAGTATCCCAGAAATGTTTCATATGCACAAAAAGCTTAATTCTCTCAAAATGTGTGCATACATTTGCTTACATCCCTGTTGGTGAGCATTTCTCCTTTTCCAAGATAATCCATGCATATCAATAAGCTGATTAAACAGCATGATCATTACACAGGTGCACCTTGTGCTGGGGGACAATAAAAGGCCACTCTAGAATGTGCAATTTTTTCACACAAAACAATATCACAAATGTATTGAGAGCGCGTGCAATTGGCATGCTGACTGGAGGAATGTCCTCCAGAGCTGTTGCCAGATAATTTAAGATGAATTTCTCTACCATAAACTGCCTCCAACATCATTTTAAAGAAATTGCAGAGCATGTGTGTGGCGTCGTGTGGGCGAGTGGTTAACTGATGTCAACATTGTGAACAGAGTGCCCCATGGTGGTGGTGGTGGTGGTGGGGTTATGGTATGGGCAGGCATGAGCTACTGACAACAAAGAGAAATTGCATTTTATCAATGGCAATTTGAATGCACAGAGATACCATGACGAGATCCTGAGGCCCATTGTCGTGCCATTCATCCTCCGCCATCACCTCATGTTTCAGCATGATAATGCACTGCCCCATATCACAAGTATCTGTACACCATTCCCGGAAGCTGAAAATGTCCCAGTTCCTGCATACTCACCAGACATGTTCCTGTTCCCGCCGATATCCAGCAACTTCGCACAGCCATTGAAGACGAGTAGGACAACATTCCACAGGCGCAATCAACAGCCTGATCAATTCTATGCGAAGGAGATGTGTCGCGCTACATGAGACAAATGGTTGTCACACCAGATACTGACTGGTTTTCTGTTCCACTCCCCTACCTTTTTTTAAGGTACCGCTGACCAACAGATGCATTTCGGCGTTCCCAGTCATGTGAAATCCATAGATTAGCGCCTAATTTATTGATTTCAATTGACTGATTTCCTTATATGAACTGTAACTCTGTCAAATCTTTGAAATTGTTGCATGTTTTGTTTATATTTTTGTTCAGTACATATTAAATTGAACACAATACCCCATAATGTCAGTGGAATTATGTTTTTAGAAATGTTTACAAATTAATAAAAATGAAAAGCTGAAATGTCTTGAGTCAATAAGTATTAAACCCCTTTGTTATGGCAAGCCTAAATAAGTTCAGGAGTAAAAATGTGCTCAACAAGTCACATAATAAGTTGCATGGACTCACTCTGTGTGCAATAATAGTGTTTAACATGATTTTTGAATGACTACCTTATCTCTGTACACCACACATACAATTATCCGAATGGTCCCTCAGTCGAGCAGTGAATTTCAAACACAGATTCAACCACAAAGACCAGGGAGGTTTTCCAATGCCTCGCAAAGAAAGGCACCTATTGGTAGATGGGTAAAAAAAAGCAGACATTGAATATCCCTTTGAGCATGGTGAAGTTATTAATTACACTTCGGATGGTATATCAATACACCCAATCACTACAAAGATACAGGCGTCCGTCCTAACTTAGTTGCCTGAGAAGAAGGAAACCGCTCAGGGATTTCACCATGAGGCCAATGATGACTTTAAAACAGTTACAGAGTTTAATGGCTGTGATAGGAGACAACTGAGGATGGATCAACAACATTGTAGTTACTCCACAATACTAATTTTAATTACAGAGTGAAAAGAAGGAAGTATTCACATAATAAAAAATATTCCCAAACATGTATCCTGTTTGCAACAAGGCATTACGTAAAACTGCAAAAACAAAAAAAATGGCAAAGAAATTAACTTTATGTTCTGAATAGAAAGCTTTGAGTAACACGCCTCATATTTTCAAGCATGGAGGTGGCTGCATCATTGTATGGGTGTGCCTGGCATCGGTAAGGACTAGGGATTTTTATTTAAATAAAAAATGAACAGAATAGAGCTAAGCAAAGGCAAAATCCTAGAGGAAATCCTGGTTCAGTCTGCTTTCCAACTGGGAGACAAATTCACCTTTCAGCAGGACAATACCCTAAAACACAAGGCCAAACATCCACTGGAGCTGCTTACCAAGACAGAATTGAGTGGCCTAGTTACAGTTTAGACTTAAACGGCCGTGAAAGTCTATGTCGAGACTTGAAAATGGCAGTCTAGCAATGATAAACAACTAACTTGACAGAGCTTGAAGAATTTTAAAATAATAATATGCAAATATTATACAATCCAGGTGTGCAAAGCTCTTAGAGACTTACCCAGAAAGACTCACAGCATTAATCGCTGCCAAAGGTGATTCTAACATGTATCGACTCAGGGGTGTGAATAGTTATGTAAATGAGATATTTCTGTATTTAATTTGAAATACATTAGCAAAAATGTCTAAAAACATATTTTCAATTTTTCATTATTGTGTTTAGATGGGTGAGAGAGGAAAAAATCAATTTCATCCATTTCTCACTCAGAACAGTCTCCATTTGGCTCTACAAGGTGTCAAAAGCGTTCCACAGGGATGCTAGCCCATGTTGACTCCAATGCTTCCCATAGTTGCGTCAAGTTGGCTGGATGTGCTTTGGGTGGTGGACCATTCTTGATACACACGGGAAACTGTTGAGTGTGAAAAACCCAGCAGCGTTGCAGTTCTTGACACACTCAAACCGGTGCGCTTGGCACCTACTACCGTACCCTGCTCAAAGACACTTACATATTTTGTCTTGCCCATTCACTCTCTGAATCACACACATACACAATCCATGTCTCAATTGTTTCAATGCTTAAAAATCCTTCTGTAACCTGTCTCCTCCCCTTCATCTACATTGATTGAAGTGGATTTAACATTTGACATCAATATGGGATCATAGCTTTCACCTGGATTCATCTGGTCAGTCTATGTCGTGGAAAGAGCAGGTGTTCCTAATGTTTTGTACACTCTGGGTACTTTATGTGTGTCACCCAGAAGTGCCCATTCACATGATACAGCATGTGCATTGAATATCATCACTCCTGTCATACAACCAAACCCCCAGAGAGTGATTAAGAGAAAAATGGCCTTTGAGACTTTTCCAGTCACCCAGGCAAGAGGCAAAGCTTCGTACTTATCCTCAATCAAACACCCCCCAAAAAGCACTTGTGCAGCATCAAGGAATTCCATCGGATGAGAGCCAAGTCAGTGAGTCAATAGGTGACGGATACTTATCCAGCTTTTATTAGGCCAGTGAATGAAGTGGTTTCCCCATTAACAGCAATAGGTTCTTAATCACAGCTCTACCGTCTGCGGCAGTCAGAGCTTGATTCGCCCGGACGGAGGGACGAACTGTTATCTAAAGCAGATACAATTAAGTTCCTCGCATAGGATTAGTGGTCAGTAGCATCTGCTGACTACCGGCCAGGAGGGGAGTCGAGAGGGGAGTCCCAGCTAAGGCCGTATTCTAATTAAAAGGGGACCTTCTGCCCTCTCCAGTCCCTTGTCCAGTCTTAGCCAGGGCCGAAAAAGCACGGAGAGGCCTGGCCAAGGTTGGCGTACTGGATGTGGCCACAACACAGCGTGCCTAATAAAACGCCTAGCATTAACATGAACCCCCTCCTCTAATCAGTCCACTCCTCATCCATCAGTTTTCAACTGGACTGGACATATGGGGTACATTAGGCTAATCGACCGGGAGGGAGTAGAAGCGGGCGTGAGGGGCTTACTTTGTTCGCATGCCACTCACCCTCCTTCAACAGAAGGTATTTCGGTAATGAATTTGACAGAGGTCAAGTTCACGAGAACCATGGCGTGTGTGGAAATCCACAGGGCTTATCTAACTGACCTTATGCGACGATGCAGAAGGGGTTAATACTGTGTGTGTGTCGGGGGGTTGTCTCTTCTGATTGGAAATATCTGCCCAGCGGCCTGTCAGAACACACATAGAACTCGATATCTTTTACCTACAGATATCGGATCTGTATAGAAAATATATATTTATCTAAGATCAATGTTTTGGTCACATAGAGTAGACTGTTGTCTGTTCACTTCAAAATCTCTTCAACATTCCCCCAAAAGTTTCTGAGATCAGCCCCACGGCATTTTTTGCGTAGTGCACACTTTGGTATTTGGCTATTTTGTGTGTTAGTTTAAGTGTTAAATGATGTGTTACTTTAAGTGTTAATCCATTCTACGTTTAGTAGGGTAATGTGTTGAAACAGTGGGTCTACCCACTACTGGCTCTATAGGTCATCAGAGTCC